>NW_022589719.1:15891653-15979341 GCF_004348235.1 Phoca vitulina | reverse complement strand
CATAGTAGTTACCCGTATTTTTGGCATATATATATAAGTTGTTCTCTCTTTAAAATCTTGAGATAGTTTCTTCTAACAGATCAAAATAAACTCTAAATCTCTAGTGTATGGTTTTTTTCTACTCCCCTGCCTGATCATTCTCTCCCTTTTTTCTTTCTTTTTTTTTTAATCCTCTTCTTTCTTTTTTCAAACAACTTATCAAATCCTTTTTTAAAATTTTTTATAATTTCCATCTTTACAGTCATATTCCATCCCTTCATCATATCAACCCTTATTTTTGTACATATATAAGCTTTCTTTCTTCAAAATTTTGGGAGGGACTTTCTTTTAACAGACCAAAATACACCCAAAATCTAGTGTGTGGCACTGATCTATAAACCAGTCTGATCATATTTGATCACATTCTGTTTTTGTTTTGTTTTGTTTTGTTTTGTTCTGCTTTTGTTTGTTTTTATCTTTATCTTTAACTTTTTCTTTTTTCTTTTTTTCTTTCTTTTTCTTTTTTCTCTCTTTCCCTTTCTTTTCCCACTGCTTCAGGTCTTTTCTGATTTGTTTAGAGTATATTTTCTGGGGACGTTGTTACCCTGCTAGCATTTTGTTCTCTCATTAATCTATTCTCCTCTGCACAAAATGACAAGACGGAAAAAATCACCTCAACAAAAAGAACAAGAGGTAGTACCGACTGCCAGGGACCTACTCAATACGGACATTAGTACGATGTCAGATCTAGAGTTCAGAATCATCACTTTAAAGATACTAGCTGGGCTTGAAAAAAGCATGGAAGTTATTAGAGAAACCCTTTCTGGAGAAGTAAAAGAACTAAAATCTAACCAAGTAGAAATCAAAAAGGCTATTAATGAGGTGCAATCAAATATGGGGGCACTAACTGCTAGGATAAATGAGGCAGAAGAAAGAATCAGTGAGATAGAAGACCAAATGATGGAAAATAAAGAAGCTGAGAAAAAGAGAGATAAACAACTACTGGATCACGAGGGCAGAATTCGAGAGATAAACGATACCATAAGACGAAACAACATTAGAATAATTGGGATCCCAGAAGAAGAAGAAAGAGAGAGAGGGGCAGAAGCTATAATGGAGCAAATTATAGCGGAGAACTTCCCTAATTTGGGGAAGGAAACAGGCATCAAAATCCAGGAAGCACAGAGAACCCCTCTCAAAATCAATAAAAATAGGTCAACACCCCGACATCTAATAGTAAAACTTACGAGTCTCAGAGACAAAGAGAAAATCCTGAAAGCAGCTCGGGAGAAGAGATATGTAACCTACAATGGTAGAAACATTAGATTGGCAACAGACTTATCCACAGAGACCTGGCAGGCCAGAAAGGACTGGCAGGATATATTCAGAGCACTAAATGAGAAAAATATGCAGCCAAGAATACTATATCCAGCTAGGCTGTCATTGAAAATTGAAGGAGAGATAAAAAGCTTCCAGGACAAACAAAAACTAAAGGAATTTGCAAACACGAAACCAGCCCTACAACAAATATTGAAAGGGGTCCTCTAAGCAAAGAGAGAGCCTAAAAGCAACATAGACCAGAAAGGAACACAAACAATATACAGTAACAGTCACTTTACAGGCAATACAATGGCACCGAATTCCTATCTTTCAATAGTTACCCTGAATGTAAATGGGCTAAATGCCCCAATCAAAAGACACAGGCTATCAGACTGGATTAAAAAACAAGACCCATCGATATGCTGTCTGCAAGAGACTCATTTTAGAACAAAAGACACCCCCAGATTGAAAGTGAGGGGGTGGAAAACCATTTACCATGCTAATGGACACCAAAAGAAAGCTGGGGTGGCAATCCTTAGATCAGACAAATTAGATTTTAAACCAAAGACTGTAATAAGAGATGAGGAAGGACACTATATCCTACTTAAAGGGTCTATCCAACAAGAAGATCTAACAATTGTAAATATCTATGCCCCTAACATGGGAGCAGCCAATTATATAAGGCAATTAATAACAAAAGCAAAGAAACACATCGACAACAATACAATAATAGTGGGGGACTTTAACACCACCCTCACTGAAATGGACAGATCGTCTAAGCAAAAGATCAACAAGGAAATAAAGACTTTAAATGACACACTGGACCAAATGGACTTCACAGACATATTCAGAACATTCCATCCCAAAGCAACGGAATACACATTCTTCTCTAGTGCCCATGGAACATTCTCCAGAATAGATCACATCCTAGGTCATAAATCAGGTCTCAACCGGTACCAGAAGATTGGGATCATCCCCTGCCTATTTTCAGACCACAATGCTTTGAAACTAGAACTCAATCACAAGAGGAAAGTCAGAAAGAACTCAAATACATGGAGGCTAAAGAGCATCCTACTGAACAATGAATGGGTCAACCAGGAAATTAAAGAAGAATTAAAAAAATTCATGGAAACCAATGAAAATGAAAACACAACTATTCAAAATCTTTGGGATACAGCAAAGGCAGTCCTAAGAGGAAAGTATATAGCAATACAAGCCTTTCTCAAGAAACAAGAAAGGTCTCAAGTACACAACCTAACCCTACACCTAAAGGAGCTGGAGAAAGAACAGCAAATAAAGCCTAAACCCAGCAGGAGAAGAGAAATAATAAAGATCAGAGCAGAAATCAATGAAATAGAAACCAAAAGAACAGTAGAACAGATCAACGAAACTAGGAGCTGGTTCTTTGAAAGAATTAACAAGATTGATAAGCCCCTGGCCAGACTTATCAAAAAGAAAAGAGAAATCACCCAAATCAACAAAATCATGAATGAAAGAGGAGAAATCACAACCAACACCAAAGAAATACAAACAATTATAAGAACATATTATGAGCAACTCTATGCCAGCAAATTAGATAACCTGGAAGTAATGGATGCATTCCTAGAGATGTATCAACTACCAAAACTGAACCAGGAAGAAATAGAAAACCTGAACAGACCTATAACCACTAAGGAAATAGAAGCAGTCATCAAAAATCTCCCAAAACACAAAAGCCCAGGGCCAGATGGCTTCCCAGGGGAATTCTACCAAACATTTCAAGAAGAATTAATACCTATCCTTCTGAAACTGTTCCAAAAAATAGAAATGGAAGGAAAACTTCCAAACTCATTTTATGAGGCCAGCATTACCTTGATCCCAAAACCAGACAAAGACCCCATCCAAAAGGAGAATTACAGACCAATATCCCTGATGAACATGGATGCAAAAATTCTCACCAAAATACTAGCCAATAGGATCCAACAGTACATTAAAAGGATTATTCACCACGACCAAGTTGGATTTATCCCTGGGCTGCAAGGTTGGTTCAACATCCGCAAATCAATCAACGTGATACAATACATTAACAAAAGAAAGAACAAGAATCATATGATCCTCTCAATAGATGCAGAAAAAGCATTTGACAAAGTACAGCATCCTTTCTTGATCAAAACTCTTCAGAGTATAGGGATAGAGGGTACATACCTCAATATCATAAAAGCCATCTATGAAAAACCTACAGCGAATATCATTCTCAATGGGGAAATACTGAGAGCTTTCCCCCTAAGATCAGGAACGCGGCAGGAATGTCCACTATCACCACTGCTATTCAACATAGTATTGGAAGTCCTAGCCACAGCAATCAGACAACAAAAAGAAATCAAAGGCATCCAAATCGGCAAAGAAGAAGTCAAACTCTCACTCTTTGCAGATGATATGATACTTTATGTGGAAAATCCCAAAGACTCCACTCCAAAACTGCTAGAACTCATACAGGAATTCAGTCAAGTGGCAGGATATAAAATCAATGCACAGAAGTCAGTGGCATTCCTATACACCAACAACAAGTCAGAAGAAAGAGAAATTAAGGAGTCGATCCCATTTACAATTGCACCCAAAACCATAAGATACCTAGGAATAAATCTAACCAAAGAGGCAAAGGATCTGTACTCAGAAAACTATAAAATACTCATGAAAGAAATTGAGGAAGACACAAAGAAATGGAAAAACGTTCCTTGCTCATGGATTGGAAGAACAAATATTGTGAAGATGTCAATCCTACCTAGAGCAATCTACACATTCAATGCAATCCCCATCAAAATACCATCCACTTTCTTCAAAGAAATGGAACAAATAATCCTAAAATTTGTATGGAACCAGAAAAGACCCCGCATAGCCAGAGGAATGTTGAAAAAGAAAAGCAAAGCTGGCGGCATCACAATTCCGGACTTCCAGCTGTACTACAAAGCTGTCATCATCAAGACAGTATGGTACTGGCACAAAAACAGACACATAGATCAATGGAACAGAATAGAGAGCCCAGAAATGGACCCTCAACTCTATGGTCAACTAATCTTTGACAAAGCAGGAAAGAATGTCCAATGGAAAAAAGACAGTCTCTTCAACAAATGGTGTTGGGAAAATTGGACAGCCACATGCAGAAGAATGAAACTGGACCATTTCCTTACACCACACACAAAAATAGACTCCAAATGGTTGAAAGACCTCAATGTGAGATAGGAGTCCATCAAAATCCTAAAGGAGAACACAGGTAGCAACCTCTTCGACCTCAGCCGCAGCAACTTCTTCCTAGAAACATCGCCAAAGGCAACGGAAGCAAGGGCAAAAATGAACTATTGGGACTTCATCAAGATAAAAAGCTTTTGCAAAGCAAAGGAAACAGTCAACAAAACCAAAAGACAACTGACAGAATGGGAGAAGATATTTGCAAATGACATATCAGATAAAGGGCTAGTATCCAAAATCTATAAAGAACTCATCAAACTCAACACCCAAAGAACAAAGAATCCAATCAAGAAATGGGCAGAAGACATGAACAGACATTTTTCCAAAGAAGACATCCAAACGGCCAACAGACACATGAAAAAGTGTTCAATATCGCTCGGCATCAGGGAAATCCAAATCAAAACCTCAATGAGATACCACCTCACACCAGTCAGAATGGCTAAAATTAACAAGTCAGGAAATGACAGATGTTGGCGGGGATGCGGAGAAAGGGGAACCCTCCTACACTGTTGGTGGGAATGCAAGCTGGTGCAGCCACTCTGGAAAACAGTATGGAGGTTCCTCAAAAAGTTGAAAATAGAGCTACCATATGATCCAGCAATTGCACTCCTGGGTATTTACCCCAAAGATACAAAAGTAGGGACCCGAAAGGGTACGTGCACCCCGATGTTTATAGCAGCAATGTCCACAATAGCCAAACTGTGGAAAGAGCCAAGATGTCCATCAACAGATGAATGGATAAAGAAGATGTGGTATATATATACAATGGAATATTATGCAGCCATCAAAAGGAATGAGATCTTGCCATTTGCAACGACGTGGATGGAACTGGAGGGTATTATGCTGAGCGAAATAAGTCAAACAGAGAAAGACATGTATCATATGACCTCACTGATATGAGGAATTCTTAATCTCAGGAAACAAACTGAGGGTTGCTGGAGTGGGGGGTGGGGTGGGAGGGATGGGGTGACTGGGTGATGGACACTGGGGAGGGTATGTGTTCTGGTAAGCGCTGTGAATTGTGCAAGACTGTTGAATCTCAGATCTGTACCTCTGAAACAAATAATGCAATATATGTTAAGAAAGAAAAAAGGAAGAAGAAGAATGTAGCAGGAGGGGAAGAATGAAGGGGGGGAAATCGGAGGGGGAGAAGAACCATGAGAGACAATGGACTCTGAAAAACAAACTGAGGGTTCTAGAGGGGAGGAGGCTGGGAGGATGGGTTAGCCTGGTGATGGGTATTGAGGAGGGCACATTCTGCATGGAGCACTGGGTGTTATGCACAAACAATGAATCATGGAACACTATATCTAAAACTAATGATGTAATGTATGGGGATTAACATAACAATAAAAAAAATTTAAAAAATAAAAAATAAAAAAAATAAATTAAAAACCAACCAAATGAACAAAACAGAAATAGACTCATATATACAGAGAATAATATGGTGGTTGCCAGAGGGGAGAGGTGGTGGGAAAATGGGAAAAATAAGGGAAGAGGATTAGAAGGTACAAAATACCAGTTTTAAAATAAGCCCACAGGGAATGTAATGTATGGCATAGGAAATATAGTTAATATTATAACACCTTTGTATGTTGATAGATAATAACTAGCTCTATCATGGCGATCATTTCATAATGTATATAAATGTTGAAGCACTATGTTGTATACCTGAAACTAATATTATATGTCAACTATATTTCAATTTTAAAAAGGATATCCTGTCATGTACTACAACATGGATGAATCTGGAAGGGACCCTATGCTATGGGAAATAAGTCAGTTACAGAAGGATAAATACTGCCATGATGCCAGTTACATGAGGTATTGAAATCAGTCAGTGTCAGAAACAGAAAGTAGAATGGTGGTTGCAATTGGCTGGATGGGGGAGGAGGAAATAGGGAGGTGCTTTTGAGTGAGTATAGAGTTTCACACATAAAGAAAATTCTAGAGATCTGCTGAATGACAATATACACATAGTCAATACTGTACTGTACACTCAAACATTTAGAGACTAGAAAGAGAACAGATTTCACATTACATGTTTCTTACAATAAAAACATACCCCACTTGAGTATCACCAGTGCCACACACAAATCTCCATCTAATATTAGCCAGCATGCCCTGAAATATCCTTCTGCTTCTAATTCTTTTTACGTGGATATTTGTATCTGGTCTTTATTTCTCTGGATTCTCTACCATAACTCAAGAATTCTGGCTCAAGTTGACCACTAGCAAAACCCTATCAAATAACTGCCTCAGTGAGTCACCCAGAACACTACACACTAGTTCTTGGCAGATTGACTTGAACCCCTGGCCACGTTCACCACGTCACCTTAGTGCCCTTATATTTTAATCTATATTTACCAAATTGCTAATTTGGACCCAGCAATACGCCAGTCAAATGAGATATAAGAAATCAGATATGGATTTTTTTTAAAACAATTTACCACTTAGTGAAACCTGACATCTACTATTCAATCTTAAAAGATTCTCATCAGATTAGAAGAGGTACCAGAGGATTAAGAGGTGTTCACAGAAAGCAACATTTGATTCCAAGAAATAAAGCCTCATTCAAACCACCTCAAGACACAGTTTTATTACAGATATTGTGGAATTCAAGATGAAACTAAAGAAAAAGGTTTTAAGGAAAAGCAAGAAGTAGAATAGTTCCAGAATCTTCCACAGAACTTTCCACATCTGCACTTTATTATTCTGCCAAAAATGTGACTCAGCTCTGTGCTTCTAGGCTTACTTCTTTATCCATTTTTCTTGGTGTTCTTCTTTCAAAACCTAGGAGTGCAAATGGATTGGCTCAGCTTCAGTTCTGCATCTATCCAAATCATTTGTGACTTAAGTTGAGAAATCAGACCCTTTATAGTTCTGGTTTCTTGGGCTGTAAGTGCACAGTGACCCCTAAAACAGTATTGTTACCAATTGGAGAGGAAACTTGCTTAGTACACACCACAAGCCAATTCTCTATCTTGGTTTTAAAGTCTCAATGTTGACTACCTGTTTGTATTATTTCCCATTTATTTAATGCACTCAAGCACTGGCTTGAGTGCCTTCTTCATTCACATCACTGAACTGGGTGCTTTGAGGGATAAATTTATGAACAATTTATAATTAGTGGAAAACAGAAATTTATAAAGCAAAGCTAAACATAGTAGTTGTAAAATAAAGTGCTCTGGGAAGAATGCCCTCCAACTCCCCAAAAAGACAAAGAGTCAGGGGGAAAGACTTCAGAGAAATAATAGTATTTGAACTGATCTATGAAACTAGATAAGGACTTCCGCAAGCATAGGAAACTAGCAGGGAGGGCATTCTAAGCAGAAAGAGTATGTGTAATGCTATAAGACATGGATATGCAAGGCAGGTTTAGGAAGTTTCCCATGTTCTGTTATCATTGCACTTTGGGTATATGGGTCCTGATGGCCAGTGATACGAAATAAGCAGGTTAAAGCCAAAGCCAAAGAAACAGATTTATATATCAAAGCAATGTTAGTAGGAATGAGAATGAAGAATGGACCAAAGAAATATTTTGGAGGAAAGTCTGCAGAATAACATTAATAACAAATTTCATGTGAGGAGTAGAAAAAAACATCAAATCTGAATTTGAATGTTTGAAGGAATCTTAGAACTAGAAGGAACTTCAGAGACTACATGAGCTTCTTCATTCTGCAGATAAAATAATCTGATGTCTCAAAAGGATGAGGTTTTACCCACTTGCCCACAAATAGTTAACAGTAGTTCTGGATTATAACCTGGTGTCTCAATTCTCTGTCCAGTCCCAATCTTCATAGAAATTACGCCCAAATGTCTAAACTGCAATGTAAGACAACTTATTCTACCCTAAGCTCTCTTTGCAGTCTTTCTCCAACATTCTTCTTCACGTGTTCTGTGCTCTGGCCAAACTGAATCACTTGCATAAGCCTATATGTGTGCAATGACTTTCTGCTTCAAGGCCTTTGTTCATATTACTTTCATCAGGAGTTCTGTATCTTTTCCATGACTGCTTGCCTATGGTATTGTCTATTATTCAAAGCACAGCCCCAGTACTGTCTTCTCTAGCAATCCACCTAAATTCTCCCCGCCATCCCAACCCAGTAAGAAATCATCTCTCTTTTCTGAATTCCTACAAGACTGTAACTCCCTTGATATGTATTCTATTACATATTACATTGAAGTTACAGAAATATATTTTATCACATAATAAACTAAGAGACTCTCAAATGAAGCAAACATAGTCTATTCACATTCATTATATCCCATAGCATCAGCCCCAAACTTGTCAGATAGGTAGATGCTAAATAAGTATCTCTATACTGCATGAATAAATACTTCGACTTAAAATGTGTGTGTGTGGAGGAGGGAACTCTGCTTTTTGTCATGTGAACACTTTTTCAGTTTGGACATAATTAACATTTAAACAACTCAATTTTCTCTACTCTGCTATTTTAATCAAAGTAGTAGTTCTCATACTGAGCATTAAACACCTCTTTTGGGATGCAACTCCTCATTTCAGAAAGACATTGCAAAGGTAGATTTATCATAAAAGGTTTACTATACCAGTCCTCATCCTTTTCAAATTTTTATCACTAAGCAATTTCTTTTCTTGACATGCCTACAGAAGAAGCCATAATATATCTCCCAGGCAACCAGCCATTTACATAGCTGAGATTATTAAAATAAACTGAGGGTTTATCCTATGTATAAAAAGTGGGTTTAAATTACCCTGCAGATTGTTATAATCTCATGGATATTAGATAGGTCTTTATTCCTACAATGATTTTACCTACTTGCTTATTCTGGCTTGAAATTCTTGGAGCTGAGGATCTATTTATTTCACAACTGGAAATGAGACTAAAAATGCTTCAGCTACTCATCTCTCTGACATTATCAGAATAAACCCAGAATTTATCTTATATATAAAAAATAGGTTTAAATTATTATTTGATAAATATAATATCATGCATAATAGATGAGTTACTATTCCTAAAATGATCCTGCCTACCTGATTACTCTTGCTTGAAATCTGAGTGGAAACAGGTGGAGACTTTTATTATATAGTCAGAAATAAGGTAACTTCATCAGAATGCTTCATGGACTCAAATTCACATTATGGTGTAAGTGATTTGTGTTAGATACTTTCTTGCAGCAGACTTTGAGAGCAGAAGGGGCCTTAGGTGACTTGAAAGAAAAATGTTCTTATGAGTGGGGAAAAGGAAAATTTCTCTAGTAATTATACATACTTTCATCAAGAACCCTAGAGCCCAACAATATAAATAGCTCCTTCATTATAAGTATTTTTAGATTAATCTAGGGATTTGAATTATCCAGGTAATTATTCCTTAGATATAAAGGTTGGGTCTGAATATACATGGCTAAAGTTAAGCGTTCAAAATTAACTGATTTTACCCTTAAAATCAGTTCCTCTTCTATTCCTTTTTCTCAAGAGAATAGCACCATCATTAATCCAGTTGCACAACCTAGAAATCTAAATGTCATCTTTAACATTGAACTCTTCCTTGCCACCTACATTCAATTGACCACCAAATGCTGTCTATTATTTTATAAATACCTCTTGAAAGCATACACTGCCCTCCTTCTACTACCATCACCACCCTATTTCAAGCTACCATCATGCATCAACAACTTTTCAACCCAAGTTGCAACAATTCTGGAATCCTTCCAATCCATTTTTCATACTGCATTCATTAATTCATCCATCCATCCATCCATTCAACAAGTATGTGGTGAGCACCTACCTAGGGCCAAGCACTCTCCTAGATACAAAGAAAACATCAGTGAATAAAACAAAGTGCCTGCAGTCATGAAGCTAAACATTTTAGTGGCAAGAGGTGGGCAATAAACAAAGAGCTGTGTAGAGTTATAGAAACAAAGAATTATACAAACAAAGGACAAGAGTGGTAAGTTCTATGAAAAAAGTAAATCAGGGAAAGGAAATAGAACATATGGAAGAACACTTTTTTGATAATCAGGAAAATTTCTCTAAAATGATATTTGAGCAGAGACCTAACAAAATTGATTGATCAAGACTTACAGATAAGTAGGGGAACAGCATTCCATGGAAAGGTGAGTAAGTGCAAAAGCACTGAATAAGTTTATTATGTTGAGGAATAGCAAAAAAGTAGTGTGCTGGGGTAGCATGAGTGATAGAGTAGTAAGACATTAAGTCAGAAAGGTAATGGTGTAGAACTTTATAAGCCACATTAACAATCTAAGGAATTTATTTTGAGTGAGATGGAAATCCTTTACAAGAATTTGAGCAGCAAAGTTACTTAACCTCTTTAAATTTTTGGAAGGTCACTCTGGCCGCTTTGTGGCACAGACTTTGTAGGAGGCATTAAAGGTGAAATAAGACAGACCAGTTGTGGATCCATGAAAATAGTCCAGAAAAAAAGATGCTAGTGACTAGAATGGTCATGGTGGAAAAGTCAAGGACAGACTGCATCTATCTTGAAGATGGAGCAGACAGAACGTGCTATTGTAAGACATGTACAGTGTCAGGGTAATAGAGGGATCAGATGTAACCACAGGTATTTGGACTTAGCAACTGAAGGATGACACTACCAGCCATTACAACTGTACGAGCCTGGGGGAGGATCAGAATTGTGTGTTTGTGTGTGTGTGTGTGTGTTGTTATTGCTCCTTGTTTTTGGAGGTGCTACAGGGAGGAGAGGGGGGAAAACCAAAGGTTCTGTTGTGGTATATGCTAGTCTGCCTTAAGAAATGTGCAAGTGTCTGACTGAATGTAGAAGTCTGGAATTTGGAGGAAGGTTTGGGTCTAAAGATATACAGATGGTCTGTCTACAGATCATGAGATAGGAGAGAATGCCTTCAAGCATAAGAGTATATGAAGAAGATACAGATCTGAGGCCTGAGACATAGGGCACTACAATATTGGGAGGTCAAGATTATGAGAAAAAGTTAGCAAAGAGAACTAAGGAAGAATAGTTAATGAAGTAGGAGAAAATTAGGAGAGTGGTGATCTCCACTAAGTTGAAATGTGATCACAATCCCTTTTTCCCCAATAGTGCCCAATGACTTTTAATTTCACATTCTCTCTTCTGCATGCTTTTGCCTCACCAAGGATAAAACACCTACAAAGTATATAACAAACTCCCTAGTAATCTGGGTTTTTGTTGGATTCTTCTAATGAGATGGCGCTGAACGAATAGAAGGTGATAGAAAAGGAGGAGCCCTTTTATTCTGATTCTGGGGGCAATTAAAACAGCACCTGCAGTATCAGCAAAGAAATTATGTACAATGGCATATAAGAGGATCCAGCTGTGTCAATGGAAGTTTTAGAATGTTCAGTAAAGGGACAGACTTCTGTATTTCTCCTCAGCAGCAATAGCAAGCAAGGACATTTTTCTAAAAGTGCCCCCTCATGGTTTCCTATCAAGGACAGTTACAATATCTTGATCTTTGGGAAACAATATTCTTCTCCCATTTGTTACTCCAGCTCATCAAAGACCTTTGTGAACATTGCCTAAATTTACTCTCCTCCTGCCTGAAATGCACAAAATGGTTTACCTTATCCTGAAAGCACCATGACCAATATAGTACTTGAGATTGCCCTCAAAGGTAGAAATCTGGAATTGAATAACAAACTTAACTATGCTTAAACACAGTGGTTACCTCATTGTCAGTGTAAACAGAATGTTGGTAGTCTATGGGTAACAGTTTATGGTATGACTGGAAGGCCAGAAATTTGAGAAGGACAAGATTAGAAAACCAGAGGTCTAGGGAATAAGGATGTATCAGGAATGGGCACTATGTGAGGGTATTAACATCCAGTATGAATATTTTTCTGAGGCCATACACTAAAAAAGGATTTCAATAATCTGGGGGAGAAGATGTCAAACCAACTCTGTAGATATCTTTTCTCAATCACCTAAGGTTTGTTCAGTGAGCTTGTATACAGATTTTATTTATTTATTTGACAGAGAGAGACACAGCAAGAGAGGGAACACAAGCAGGGGGAGTGGGAGAGGGAGAAGCAGGCCTCCCACTGAACAGGGAGCCTGATGTGGGGGCTTGATCCCAGGACCCTGGAACCATGACCTGAGCCAAAGGCAGATGCTTAACAACTGAGCCACCCAGGGGCCCCAAGCTTGTATACAAACTGTCTAGAGCATTAGGTATTAAGGCAATGCATAAACTTGACCTCACCAAGGATGAGCTAGCTAACAAGATGGCAGTGATAATATTGATTACCCTATCCAAAATTCTTTAATAGTTTTCCATTACTTTTAGGATAAAGACAACAGTAATTAATATTGATTAAAATGTTGTAAATAATGTAGCCCTATATCAACCAGAATAATCTAGGTACTACTACAGTATCAAATATCTCATCAATCTCCTCTTAGGCTTAAAATAAAAAATGCTTTCTTTCTCCCTCATGTTACATGTCCACTGTGGGCTGGCTGAGGTTCCACCTAATCCTATTTGAAGGACCTATGCTGATGGATGGACAATCATCTGAAGCTATGCTAGTTGCTTCAAAGGAAGAGTACAGTGAACCACTCCCAATTCATTAACCAAGGTATATCACACGATCAGACCTAATTTCACAAAGTAAAGAAATATAATCACACCACGTGACCGAGAACTGGAGATATTAAGGGACAATTACTACAGTCCACTCTTTTAATCACCAAATATTCAATTTATTCTCTTTCCTACATCTGTATCAACCCTCTCCCCAGAGAAGATAACCCAAGAATCACATACAATCACTGCCTCCAGCTCAAACTCCAATATCGTTGACTCTTGTCCAGTATTCTTTCATTGCGTTTGGACATGAGTCCTTTTGGTCCAAAGACCTATGAAGTGAAAAGTTATTTGACCCACACATACCTAAAATGCAATGGCAAGACAGACAGGATAATCACAGTTAACAATCCCATTTAGAAGGTAGAAGAATGTGAATTATAGAGAAATCACTGGTTCATAGCAATTCTGAAATCTGCTGGTCAGATAATGTAAGTAATTTTACCCTGGTGATAGAAATATTCTTTAAGCACAAATGTTATTAGTTGGGAGAAATTATCCAGCATACAATTATTTGTTGCCTTGGCTCTGACTCTGGGAACTCTCCATTTTTCCACTGTTTCACACACAAAGGAATTGGAGTATAAACTCACATTAGCCACAGAATTGTTTTCCTGGCTTGTTTCCTTTCCATAAAAGTTAGGACCAATTAGTAATGGACTTTTTGCTTTTGTTTTATTGTTGTTGCTCTTGCTGTTCAGACTCATGATTTCTTTGGCAGTCCAACTCTCAAAACCTTTTTTATTTCTTTAATTCCAGTAAGTTCCATAGTTCTTTTCTCCATAAACCTCTTAGATTTTCTAAATATTTTTTCGGTCTTCTGTTTCCTCACCTCTGCCTATTCCTCCTCCTCTCTCACTCCCTCTTTCACATACACTCTTTTAGTTTAGTTGTAATTGTTTTGCAACTATCAGGCTTTAGCTGGAAGAAAACATCCTTGGTTCCTTTTCTCTGAGCCATTTTTATCCAATTGGAAGAATATGCTAGGGCTCACATTCTCAGTTGAACTTCTACTCAGAGAAATTTTAATCCGTTTGGAAGTTTGAGCCAGAGGTGTAATGACTTGATTTGATCTTTGCTGCAATGCTGACTTTTAATCTCATTACCTTCCAAAGCATTTCTCAATCTTATCTTGTACTATTTTGATTTATAAAGCAGTTATCACACCTCATTTCAGGAAAACAGGGGAAATTATACATGGTAAGTTGAAGAACTGATATATATTTGAGTATTAATGACTACCATAAGCCTCTACATATTTCTTCAACCTCATGTCTTCCTACCCATGCCTGTACTCTGCTGTTGTTTTTTACACCAGTCTCACAGTTCTATGCGTCATCCTCTTTCCTGATATGGGACTTTTCCTAGCCTAAAACAGTCTTTCTCTTATTTACCAAGTTAACTCTGTCTCAAATATAAGATCTCAGCTCATGCATTACTTATTTGAAGAAAGCCTTCCTTTATTTGCATGACTCAGTTACATATCTCCATCATCTACTCTTAGTCCTGTGTACTCTGTGTACCTCTACCTAGATTGCCATCATCGTGTGAGCAAGGGTCTTATTTTTTTCAATCAATGTATACTCAGCACTGCCCTGTGCCTTAGAGTTAATAGGTGCTAACGACCTACTGCTTAAATAAGTGAATGGATGCAGCAGAAAGAGACGAACTCTTTCCTCTCCACTAACTCTTATATTCTATTAAGAGTAGTCAAGCCCTATCAATATGAGATGTTATTTCTCTCCATCTGTCTTTTCCTCTCTATTACCACTGTTATCACCTGAGTTCTTACAGTGCACATCTTTACAACCTCAATATTCTCTGCCACATATAACACATTGTGCACCTACAGCCGTCCCGTTCAAAGGCCTCCAAGGGTGATTAAAATTAGCTAAAGATAATGTTTTATTTCTTAAAATCACTCCTGTTGTATATTTTAACTTACCAGTATAAATGCCCCAAATGCTGACATCAGGAATATCCAGGAGCTATCCTTCACTAGAGCAGATAATCTTTAACCTATGAAGTTAGAATCCCAAACAAAATTGTCTGCAGAACCAGTCTTACTTGACATTCATAAAGCACTTGCATTTTCAGTCCCCTGTTCAAAATGCAATTGTCTTTCTCATGCCACATGAATGAATGAAGGACTGCTCAATTCTTCCCTGTGGTGGGTTAGTCTAAAGCAATCCAAAACAAAGTTTTCCTTCATGAAGGCTTAACACTACTTCTTAATTGCTTGATTCCACTGAGAGGCTGCTGATTTTTCTCTCCCAAATAAACAGCTCTCTTTAGTTAGCCTCTGTGGTATGTATGAAAAGGCTTGACTACCAAACATAAAACAGACTAAAAGAGTCAGAAACTGAGAACATGCAGAGCACCTCCCCAGAATTCCCTAATGCAGTGAAATGGTTCCACTGCTTTGTTAGTCTACCAGTCTGCATTTCTAATGCCTCTTCTCTTCATTCATGAGTGTTTAAACATTTTAATGAATATGTTATTTACTGTAATAAAGTCAGAGTCTCCTGTTAAATTAATAGAGCAGTATAACCAAGAATCCCATAACAGCAATTCATCCCTGCTCAGTATTACTGAACTCTAAACACAAGATTGCTATACATTTGAATCCTCTGCTAGTCTACAGATGTTGTATACTCTTCAGCTGCAAATGATAATCAAATTCAAGTGTGTGTGTGTGCATGCATGTTTGTGTATATTATGCTTCAACGTGGTTGCTGGAGTCAGTGAGCCATGGAGATACACAGGCTAGCTTCAAATCCTGGCTCCACTAGCTGGGTATACATTGCATTCTCTCTAAGCCACAAGTTTTCTCATCTGTAAAAGAGGGATGACACCGGTGTCTCCCTCATTAGGTGGTTCAGATAAAATGAGATATTATGCACAAAGCATGATGCCTGACACATGTCAAGGCTATAAATATCAGCTATCAATATCATTAAATGTAAGAGTTGATCATTGTCACTACTCATCCATTCACAGCTTTTTGAATATTAAAAAAAGGCACCCCTTGTTGCAGAAGAAGCAATCCTGTTACAAAGTATAGAACTCCATTAGTGAAGCATGAACTATATTTCAGCACACAGGCATCCTCTTAGTTGACCGTGTTTGTACAGAGTAAAACTTGTCTAACGAAATGCTTTATTTCTGGTTGATCTTGTATTCTTCCTCTCTGCCTCAATCAGCATATCTCTTTTCTTTTTTCCTTCCTTCATCGCTTTTAAAATTTTGGAATGAGTTGGGTTTCACATAACCAATTGAAAATGATCTCTAGAAGAGAAAAATATCTATATCTCCTTTGGTGTAGGTCTCCCAAGGTAAGAATTTTGTCTTTTTTTATCTGATTCCTGAGCACCTAGACATGGACTTAGCCTATAATGGAAATTCAGTAAGTGTTTGTTGAATGAATAAAGATAAGAATTAATAAGAAAGGGTGTGTGCCACTTTGTCTTAAAATTTAATTGATAAATTAAATTGATAAATCTTGCTAGCCAGAATTTCACTTTAAACATCTCTAATAGCATGACAATATAAATATTTTAAATAGATCCATAGAACCATGCCATATTCTAAAAATCATCATAAGCACATGTAATTGGGGAGGAGGAACCAAATGATAATGGAAAATTGAGTTCTTGATCAGACATTGACATCAAGACAAGAATTGATCCTAACTTAAGTAACTAGCTCTAGTTTAAAAGTTTCTCAGGGCAGTCTTACTATTTCTTAATCAGGCTTGAATTCTTGACTCTACAGCCAATGTAGGGAAAGAAAAGATACTGGAATGTCCAGACAACTGACTTCCTCCTGCTGAATTAGCCAATTTTTAAAATCTGGTTGTCTGCTTACTCAGGTAACCCACTGGATATAAAAACAATGTTTTTCCCTCTACAAAGCCATTGAAAGTGTATTTTTCTAAATCATCTCACATTCAAACAATCAGTGAATGAAACACGGCAATACAAAATCCAAGGGGATCCTGAGTGTGAAGCGATGGTCACAGTTACAATCACACTTACATAAAATCTTGATACAGAGGCAGAGTTTGTATCATATCAAAGATAACAAAATGTATTTCCATTCCTTCAGAGTCACAGCCTGGAAGAAAACCCAAATATCTGAAGCAAAGTGATCTTTTTAAATCATAATCTAATCACCAAAGACTGCTCTGACTGCTTTAAAATCACAGATAATTTTCACATCCCACCCCTGGCATTCCTGACCTTATGTGGCCCTGAATTTCATTTTATCAATAGAATTTATTGTTTTTTGATACATCATAAAATTCATTTATTGGGGCTGTTTGTTGTCTATCTTCACCCCCATACACAAACTAGGATATAAGCTTATGTCCAACACAAGATAGAATGTGCGTTTTATCTCACTAATGTATGCCAAGGACCTAGAACCTTGCTGGGCATATATTAAGACTTTCAATACATATTTGTTGAATCAATTAATGTCACTCCTTTGGTTAAAATATTTTATTGCTTCCATGACATAAATTAAAACCTATATGCTTACCCAAGGCTGTGTACCCTTCTTCCCTCCCACTTCAGCTTTTATTTCTCTCTTGCTTACATTACTACAAACTGTGGACTCCTGCCATGTGACAAATATGCCAAATCCTTTCCTATATCAGGGCCTTCTTATATGTTGTTCCTTCTACCTGGAACGTTCTCCTACCTACTTCCTCCTCCTACCAGTTTCCTGGTCTTTTATTAGCCAAGTTCTTAATCTTTATCCTTTAAAGCTTATCTTTCTACAGGTGTTTTCCCTCCTTATCCTAAATGAGCATCTCCCTGCCCTCCACATACACACACCTTCTTTCTTCATCTTAGTACTAAACAATTTACAACTGCATATGTGTTTACTTGTTTTCTCCCTCTGTCCCTCCATTAAGCTCTATCATAAGAATAAAAACTTCATATTTCCCTAGTGGTTGGTTTCCTAAGTTGGTTTCCACATAACAAACACTAGAAAAATAGTGGATGAGTACATGAGTAGACAATTCAATCCTCTTAGAACAAAGCTCTTAATTCCCTTCCCAGGGAATTTCTTTATCCTGAGTCTGCTTGACCCCCTATTTCCCAGATTCAGACTTGTAATTCTAATTCAAAGTCAAAATTCATTAAGTACTCTGATCATTCTTCATTAAGTTGAACATGGTCATGCAATGTTACACCTGCAGCTATTCAGAAATATGCAGATGCCTAGTGTCATGACTAAGACTAACAAAATGTTTGGACATTTTTTCACTATATTCTTTGTGAATATATATTTGAGAGAGAAGACTCATTGGAAATGATTTACACTAGTTAATTACTGATGCGTCCATACACATATATTTTACTATCATCTGAATCAATATGCAATTCAGATTGGCCCTAAATCCTCTCCACTTTTATTTCATATAAATTTATTACTCCTCACTCAGTGCTATAAAGTTTAATTAAAGTCAGTGACTGCATCTTGATTACTCTAATTACTTGACACATACCTTGTGAGCACTTACAATACTAAGCACTAAGCAGGGATCAGTTCCTCCTATTTTATTAAACTTTTTTTCTGACTACTGTCTATAGAAAAGACATTTTACTGATCACTGGAGAGTGAATGACCTACAGTCTCTGTCTTCAGTTAGTATGTAATTGGACATGCCATTACTCTTAATTTAGTTGTTGTGTTTGTTATTGTTGTTGTTTACCTGTTAGTTTCAGGGACTCTAGAATATTACCATCAACAAAATATTTGTTATTAAATGTGGACAATAAAACTGTACATGTTTATTTAAAAGTAACTATTCCACTAGCCCTTCCTACTCCCATCCCTATACCTTGCTCTTATCATCTGCTGATCTGGAGTTTCTTCCTAGGCCACTGACTCTTCAAGGTATGTCTTAAATCTTACCTCTCCTCGAGGGTGATCCTGATTACCACAAATTCCTTACATCTCAACTTTTTGACTTATAAAACCTACATCTATTACTACATCATTTTTGTTCATTTACATATTACATAACATTATTTTTTAGGAGTTTCATGGATTCATATACATGGTAAATCCTTGGTTGGACAGTAGTAATGGACACTATGATAGTCTACCCAATCCCTCCCTTCAGGACCAATGAAGTCATTCCCAGATGCAGGGGGTATTGGCTGCTGACCACCCAACTGAGTGCCTCCCCAGGATTTGCTTTCAGATGAAGAAAACTATTGCACCCAAATTTTCGTTCCCCCAGCCCTGGGGCAGTCCACATCCATGACTGCCCAATGTGAAAACATACATACCAATTTCCTTTCTCTCAAATGAGGTCAACTTTGAGGGATATCTCAGTGCCAGGGTTCTCCAAGAGTTCAGCTGTAGCAAGGGGCACCTGCATCTCAGTTCAAATCCTCCCTCTGTCCACTAATGCTGTCCTCACTCTCTCACAGGTGTTACTGAAAGCACTGCTCAATAAACTTCCCATGCAAAGTTCCATTTCATAGTCTATGTCCTGGGAAAACAGACCTACATCTCAGCTGTGCTTCTAGACTTGGTGCTTGGAAGGATTTATCAATTCAGGAATCCTGAACAGGTAATTTATAATAGTGATGATGAAAATTATAATTATAGGGAGCACTTCTTTAGCATTCACTTATGAACCAACACCATTTATTTATTCCCCACATCAGCCTTGTGAATGTTATTGTAATCCCTTTTCAGATGAAAAAACTAATGGTCAGAAAGTTTAAGTAACTTGCACGAGGACCTACAGCAAGAATGTGGCTAGTAACAAAATGTGAATTCTTAATTAATATATAATGTGAATGATTTCACTAACTTAACTCTTTTTAAAGCATTTCATCACCAACCTCTTGGGTAAAGCTTCACCTCCCCTTTCTGAAAGTGCTGTGTTAGGAAGCAAGGACTCTGCAGTAAGAAACCTCCTTTGAGGAGATTCATATTTTAGAGGAAGAGAAACAAGAAAAAAGCTTGAATCCAGGTAATAGTGCAGATAATACCTACTGATATGGGCTAAATACAATAGCATTCCTCTGGTTCATCAGATTTTTTTTTTTTAAAGCTAATATTTTTTAAAGATTTTATTTATTCATTTGACAGAGAGAGAGACAGCGAGAGAGGGAACACTAGCAGGGGGAGTGGGAGAGGGAGAAGCAGGCTTCCCATGGAGCAGGGAGCCCGATCTCAGGACCCTGGTATCATGACCTGAACCGAAGGCAGACGCTTAATGACTGAGCCACCCAGGCACCCTGGTTCATCAGATTTTCTATGGAGAAAACTCACAGAATTTGGATGACTATTGTAGAACCATGACCAACAGCTAAAGTAAAACTGATTAACACGGCTTCTGATAACATGGTATTTCCCAGCCATGTAAAGATTTGGGTTTCCAAAGACAAAAAGTCCCGGCATTTCTGAAGAAGTTTGATTCCTTTCCAGTAGTTAGCATTTGTTTCCTAAATGGGGCTGGGAATGAAAGTAGGGAAAAGAGGGACAGGAAGCAAGGAAGGAGGAGAATGCAACAGGAAGAGCAGGAAAGTTTTTGAGAAGTAGATGAGATACATAGCAAATACTATTTCTACTACAATTATACTTACATTAATTAAGAGGTCAATTGTGAGATTAAGAACATTGATTAAGATCTGTAACAAATCCACTCTGTCACTGCTCATGCATCTTGTTTAAAGTTTTGTTTCTGATGGTCTAGTAGAAGCAATTTATTACCAGGATGACAAAAAAAAAAAAAAGAATTCTCTAGCTATTTTAATTCTTCCCTCACGTTTAGTATTCTGCAAAGAAATGTTATAAAAGGATGAGGAAATCTGTCAACACTTTTTCAGGAGTTTAACTTTTAAAAGTTGATTGAGCAAGAAGGTCTTTCCAACATACTTGAACTGCAATAGGGATACGTGCTGGAAAGTAAAGAATACATGGAAGGGGGGTGCCTGGGTGGCTCAGTTGGTTAAGCGACTGCCTTCGGCTCAGGTCATGATCCTGGAGTCCCGGGATCGAGTCCTGCATCGGGCTCCCTGCTTGGCAGGAAGTCTGCTTCTCCCTCTGACCCTCCCCCCTTCATGTGCTCTCTCTCTCTCTCTCTCAAATAAATGAATAAATAAAAAAATCTTAAAAAAAAGAAAAGAATACGTGGAGGGGACATCTTCGTCATACACTAATTCAGAGAATTCCTATTTTATAGCCTGAAACTGCCTATTTGTATGGCTTGCAGAATCTTGAAAATCTCACTGTACCTCTGAATTTGAGAATAGACTCAAAAGAAAAAGAAGATGAATACTTTTTGAGGATCTTTGACTCTGGTTTTGGAGCTCAAAGAGAATAATTCTTTATAATTATAGAGGGGGATGAAAGACTGAAGGAAAGTTGATTAGTCCCAATGTAAATGAAATTATAATATTTTAGAGCTGGAGATATCTTTATAAACCCTGCCAAAGAACACAGCCAAACTTGTGAAAAGGTAAGCATAAAATATTTTGTTTATCTATTACAATTGGGAGCCTTTTCTTCAGTCATTGTCAAATGTCTAAAGGAAAGAAGCTTCATGCTGAAATACAAAACATAAAGTCAGGATATTAACAAAGCATCAAACCCTGGCTTTCCATTCAATAAACAAACTGATCACATCAGAAATTTTGAGGAGAAAGAGAAATGCGCTAACTTCTAATAGCCCCCTGCCTGTAATTACTGCTTGGTTATAGAGTCTGGAAATTAGCATGGATATAGGTCATACTTCAAGGTAAACATATTGTACTCGATCAAATATTCTTCATATACATGTAAATATCAAAGTAGATTTACCATGCTGGGCTCTCTTTAAGCTCTAGAAATTATATAAAGACTCTAACAAATTTTATGTAAGCCACAAAGCATGGTTTATTTCATAAATTGATTATTTTGATTTCTTTGACATGGGTCAAAGACACTTGTCTCAATTCATGAATGAAACATGTACTGAACACTAGGTACAAAGCACTGTATTAAGTATTATGAAGAATTCAAAGATGAATAACATTTCATTCCACAGTTAATAAGCTTAGAGTATAGTTCAGTGATTTATGAAAATGTATTTAGCTGAAATCTTCATGGGGTCCATGAGGGAACATTTCCTGAGTTGTCACAGTAGGAGAAAAGGGTGGGGGAGATGAAGAGCAAGTTGGGAAGCTCATGTTTACTCAAAATTATTTTCCTCTCATTCATACCTATATACTCCTTTTTAAAATGTATTTTAAAGTTTCTGAGAAAGTTTTCTGTCTGATCAAAAGGTTTTTCTTATTGTTTTGCTTTGCAAAAATTTAAAAAACTGTGGAGAGTTGAAACAAATTTGGGTAAATTTCTGTGGTTTATTCATTTATTCACCCTTAACAAATATTTACTTTCTACAAATCCTATAAACATTAAAAGAATATAAGAGAATACTGTGAACTTCATGCCAATAAATTTGATGACTTACATGGAAATGTACAGATTCTTTGAAAAATACAAGTTATCAAAACTGACACAAGAAGAAGTAGAAAATCCAAATGTCCCTATATTTATTAAAGAATTTGAATTTGTAATTAAAATTTTCACACAGGGGCGCCTGGGTGGCTCAGTTGTTAAGCATCTGCCTTCAGCTCAGGTCATGATCCCAGGGTCCTGGGATCGAGTCCCACATCGGGCTCCCTGCTCTGTGGGAAGCCTGCTTCTCCCTCTCCCACTTCCCCTGCTAGTGTTCCCTCTCTCACTGTCTCTATCTCTCTGTCAAATAAATAAATAAAATATTTTTTTAAAAATTTAAAAAATAAAATTTTTTACACAGAAAAATCTTCAGGCCTAGATATCTTTAGCAGTGAATTCCACTAAATGCTTAAGGAGGAAATAATACCCATTATATAAAAATTCTCAGAAAATAGAGGATAGTTTATCCCTAAATCTCTGATATCAAAGTTTGGCAAATTCATACACTCATTATAAGAAAACGACATTCCAATATACCTCATGAACATACACACAAAACCTTTAAAGAAACGTAGCAAATGAATCTAGAAATTTATATAAAGAATTATACGTCATAACCATGTAGAGCTTATTCCAAAAATACAAGATCAGTTGAAAATCACTCAATGTCATTTCCATATTAACAGAATAAGGCAGAAAAGCCATATTATCTCTTCAATAGCTACAGTAAAGTATTTGAAATAATTCAGTACTTATTCATAAAAACAATTCTCAGCACACTAGTAATAATGAACATCTATGAAAAACCTCTTGCTAACATTATACTTAAGGGTGACACACTAGAAAGCTTTTACCCCAAGGCAAGTAATTCTACTCTTTCAACTATTCAACACTATTCAACACTGTACTAGGTATTGGGAAAATAGCAGTAAACAGCAATGAGCAAGATAAGCAAACACTTATCTTTCAAAAAATTTAGATGCTTTCATATAACGAATAATAAAATATGACTTTCATTAGAAGTACTAGAACTTACCTAATTATTTTAGTTAAGGCGCCACATGGATAGATTACTTAACATGTGACTTAAATGCAAATATGCCACGAACTAAAACAACAAGCTAATTTCCTGGCCACATCATTACAAGTAGGAACTGAAAAATATTCAAAAGCTAGGCTCTATGCCATGATCACAAGCCTTCTACATCATCAATTTGTCCTACATATGCAATTGAAATTTTAAAAAATCTTTTTCTGAACTTACTGCTCTTTGAAACATATTTCACATCTAAAAATAAAGTACATGCATATATCAACTTAAAAAAGGGGAGGGGAGGTCTATTCAAACCGTAAGCTTTTAGAAAATATGCACACCCACAATGAGGTTGTGTGAGGTGCAAAGCTCCAATTACCATAGTACAATCAAGCCTGTACTTAGTTTGTTTATACCTCTCCCAGGCTGCACACAAAGCATTTTGGGAATTTAATGGTCATGGAAGGCAGGATAAACTATGCACAACAAATTGGGTGTGAAACAATGTTCATTTAGATCATCCCCATTCCACAAAAGTGCTATTTGGGAAGTTTTTCAAAAACACCTAGGGGTTTGAAGGCTTTCTTAAATTGACACTTGGTGCAGTCTCTTGACTGACTTCCGTATAAGTTGTTTGGTTATGATTTGATGCTTTTACTTCAAATGCTACTCTTTGGAATATGCCTCTTTCATATCCTGAGAGCCTGGCATTATAGTCAAAGCTGCATAAGATGATGATAAATTAGTCTTTTGCAAGCGGAAGTCATTCAAATCAGATTATTTCATTAAAATGGGATACAAATTACAATGGAGATCAGCAGACGCTTTGAAGCAAAACCCATATTACCTATGTTCCATTTATCCAGAAACACTGTAGAAAGAAATCTGGTTTGATAGATGATCAATAGTAATTCCCATCTAGCGTTAAATATTATTGTTTAAAAAGTAAATGTCCTCCAGGAATAAATTCTATCGTCTTTGTACTCTGGACTTGTTTTTCCTCCTCTGGCTTTCAGACCACAAATTACTTATTTCAATTGTTTGTTTGGTTCTTGTTCTTGAATTTCGAAAGCTCCTTAAGAAAATGGTATAGCCATCCTTTTATGTAGTAGCACCTAGTAAAGGTCCTGTCTCATGGTATGCACTCAATATGTTATTACAGAAGGAAGGAGGGATAGAAGAAAATGAAGGTAGCCAGGATGGAAAAGGAGTAGGAAAATTAAGGTTTAACCAACCTAATTTGATAATACAAATGTTTAGTTCAAGAAAGAATCTAATACAATTTTTCTAAACTTGTCTGCTCAGGGCAACCACTTTGGGGTGATAACTAAAATAATATGAGATCATTTCCATCACCATATAAGCATGTTGTTATAGCTCTCATATTAAAAAAGAAAACTCTCTTCCTCCCTCTCCTCTATGTTGTAAGATCAAAGAAGTTGTAAGAATTCCCCAAGGCCCTGCAAAGATTAAGGTGAAGACTAAACACTAGAACTGGGTCTCCTTGTTGTTGAGTTCTTTTATTACTCTAAAAACAAAACAACAGGATAGGACTACATGATAAAATCACCTCTTCCACTCATCCTCTCTCCTTCTTGCAAGGTACATTCTCTTTCCTGGCCAGATTATAAATGCCAAAGTACTCCATTTTTTAAATTCTATTCATGCATTCATGAGCTTTTCTGATTTCAACTATTACACTTCTCTAAAAACAGAGGTCAGCCTCTCACTCAGCCAGGATGTGTCCAGTATGCAGATTTGGAAATAAAGGGCTTTGTTCTCCATGACAAGAGAATGGGGCATCTGTTTCTTTCTTTTTTTTTTTTTTTTGTAGTTTTCTTTTTTTTATTATTATGTTACTGTTTCTAAGCTTGACACTAGAGACTCCTTTGGCCAGGTACCAAGCTATATAGCTCTTCTTCAGCTTTAAAACCAAAGCCTTGTATCTGCTTTTTCTTTTAGAAACAACTGCCTCATTGGGGCACCTGGGTGGCTCAGTTAGTTAAGCATCTGCCTTCAGCTCAGGTCATGGTCCCAGGGTCCTGGGATAGAGCCCCATGCTGGGCTCCCTGCTGGGCAGGTAGTCGCTTGTCCCTCTCCCTCTACCGTCTCCCTCTCTCAAATAAATAAATAAAATCTTTAAAAAAAGAAAAAAAAGAAAAAAGAAACAAACAAAAAAACACACCTGCCTCATTGACTTACCTACTTAAACACACTTCCATCTCCAGGCCTCAGTCCTCATTATCTTGACACTGACATGTATCAATAATGGTCTTCTCCAACCTCCACAGGAACCTAAGGTGTGCTCATGCCTCATTCTCAATAGCTTTCTACTGTTCATCTCCTCTGATCCCTGAGAGACTGCACATTCAAGTATCCCTCAATAGTCATTGATATGCCTCTATTTTAAGCTTTACTGTGCAAAAGGGAGAAGATGTCTCAGGAGGAATAAGCGTCTCTATATCCTCTCTGTATTCTTCAAAGCATCTGGCAAAGAGGTCTTCACTTAATTCACCATTACTCCATATATTCACCAAACATACTGAGTGTGGCCAGATTCTATAAGTGCCTTTCAGAATCCCACCAATTGCAGCCTCATTTCTCTTTTTTGCAATCAACATCCTCAAATGATTTGATCAGACTCTCTCCCTCTTTTGTCACATTCTTTTTAAAGACTAATTTATTCTGGCTTCACCCATTACTTGACATTGCTTTGTTAAGGTCCCTAATGACTTTCATGTTAAGTCCAGTGTAAATTCTCAGTCTTTTCCCATTTTTTGGATCTATCCAGATCATGTGATGCAGCTGATAACTTCCCCTCTCAATATATTTTATTCACTTTGCTCCCAGGACAGAGTACCCTCTCTTCTTGGTTTCCCTCCTACCTCATTGATCATTCCTTCCTGGATTCCTTTGAGGTTCTACCTATTCTGCCTGATTCCTTAACATTGAAATACCTCCCATGCCAGTCCCTGTCTCCATTTTTATGCCCTATTTCATGGATCTAATCCAATCTCATAACCTTAAGTACTGATTGCTGACAGTCCCCAGACTTTTTCCCTCTCTGAAGATGATGTCTGCACTGTAACCATATCCACTCAGGTATTACTATTTTAGAACATTCAATTGCCTAAGAACTTCAATTGCCAAAGGCTGCATCTGTTCACCAAAGGAAGTTCTCCAGCCTCTGATCCTGCTCTGCATGCACATAGAGCAGGCCAGAATTGCCTAACAATAAATGTTTCCTGAAAGCCAGCCTCAATAAATCACTGACAGGAATTGATATATGAAGACCTGTCTCATCCTTCTGGTTGGGTATTTGTTTTACAGAGGCTCCCAGTGTTCCTTAATGACATTTAGTCCTAATTCCCCACTATTATTAATTTGCTTGGTAACTTATACTATATTGGCCATTTTCCCTTTTCAGTCTCATTTCCCCACTTCCCCAGTGCTTCCTGGGTTCACCTCCCAAAATAAATCAAGTACACTGGAGTCCTTGTCTTGGGGTTTATTTCTGGGATAAAAACAAACACTCAACTACAATCTCATATATCCAACTGGTAACCACATATCCACTTGGGTTTCTGATAGATATGCAAAACATAAAATACCTAATACTGAACTTTGATCTTCTCTCTCTGGAAACATGTATTGTAGCTGCAGTCTTCCTCCTCTCCCTTGATGCAAACTACCTTTGCAGTTGTGCCACTTCTAGTCCCTAAATCATTGTTGACTCATCTCTGTTTCTCACAGTTTAAAAGTTTCCTACCTCATCTTGTTCTACATTTTATGTTTTTGTATATTACTTGCATGTAATACATATGCAGATTATAGTTTTATTTTCTGTTCCACTTTGCTAGAATATAAACTCCACAAAAAGCTGGAGCTCTGTTGTTTTCATTGGACATGATCTTATCTTCTATGTGCTCATAATTTAGCTTTTGTCCAACTGTTTTGAAAAGTTTCAGATTTTTAGGAAGCACATGTTTATGTAATTATTGCTACATAGATAGTTGTGAATTTAAATTGAAAGTAGAGACAAAACTAACAATCTTTTGTGGTTAGGATCTATAATGATCACACAAATCATTTTTAATTAGTTGAGTCCAAGTATATGGAAAGCCTAAATATATAACGTATAGAAGATACACAAAATATATCTCTTCCCTTTATTAAGTTAGAATGATGAATAGTTGGGTACTTTGTGTAAAAAGCTTAAGGTCCAATCTGAAATAGCACATTATCAACAAAGTCAGTTTTCTAAAGGCTCAAGGGAAAAGTTCTCAACAATCACAACCAGTCAAAGAAAGAATAACAGATCTTACTTTTAATTTTTATTAAGATTAGCCAAAGAAAAGTCTTTGGCATACATCACTGAAATTTTGTCTATTTCTTATAGGCACATAGGTCCATTTCCTTATTTAATGGAAATATTTGAAATGCTAAATTGATATCTAGTGTTTGCTTTGCTTATTTTACTTGTTGGTGTTTTGTTTTTAGGGAATAGTATTGCTCAATTTATTAGTAGAAAAACAAATTTTATAATGAACTGGCATGTTGGCTTAGTAAAAGTTTAAAATAAACAGATCAATTAAAGTATTGCCATTGTGTGTTGTAGAAGCCAAAATGGTATGATTAATTCAAATAAGACCCAATTTTAAGATAAGCTGACAAATTAGGTAATTTATCTGTGTTTTCAGTGATATCCAATGGCCCATTTAACTTCATAGGTTTCTCTGGTTGCTTTTTCCTTCCCCCTACTCACTACCCTCATCTGTAGAAGTCACCTGTAATCATCTTTCCAACTTTACAATCTGATTCTTCTCTGCAGGATTCCCAATTGCTGCCACCCCAGCCCCATCAGAGCTTATCTGGTGACTCAAGGGTACACTTTTCTTAAAACAAGTGCAAATTGTGTGATAAAAGGAATATGGTTTTGGTTCTTCCCCCCCCCCCCCATACAGGGTTTCAATTAACCGCAGAGATCATTATGAACTTGGGAGGACAGTGAGAGGTGCAAGAGGGGGAAACATTTCACTAGCTGAAAAGTCAACCTCTGTGAGCCTTGCTTTCCTCAACCATAAATGCAAAATTGCTCCATGTAGGGTGTTTGGGAGAATGTAATAAGTGTTAATGTATGGCTGGCCCACAGAAGTTATCCAATAAGCCATAGATACCATTAATACTCATTTCTACATCTCTCTTATCTCTACTTGCTGTACAACTAAGAATATTTCCTTTTTATTACTTAATAAGCCCTATGCCACTGTGCTGCTTGTTAGGAGCCTACTTCCTACTTCAGAGAAGCATTTATCTTCATAAACAACCATTGGGTTTTTGTTTCCCATTTACCATATAACTCATCAGTTTCTGAATCTCCCTGACCTACCAAAGTCTATAAAGGTGTGAAGGTCAATCAGAAGCAGTTATGTGGCCCCTATGGTCACTACATTTGGTTTTCTGTACTTAAGCTGCAATGCTAGCAAAAACGCCTCATTGCTGGGTTTCGTTTTTTTTTTTTTTTTTCAACCATCTCAAACCCTACTTAAGAGTGTTGGGATGTAATAAATGACATTAAAATTTTAAGTAGTCTCCCCAAAAGTGAAGAATCCTCACTTTAGATTCAAAAGGATAATTTAGTCCTGGTTTATATGAAATTTATTTTTGCATTCTCCTTAAAGACTTTTACTGAGCAAAATAAAAAGGCAAAAGTGATCATAAGATAGTTTATTTATCTCACTCATTTTCTGGTCTTTCATAAGTATTTCATATGTTAGCTATAAAGGTTTCATTTGATTAAAGCAGGATATCTAGAAGACACACTTGATAATATTTTGTTAGTTTATTTTGAGTTATTGTATACTACTAGAATCCTACAAGATTGTTTTTCTTAGTTTCATACCGATCAGTTTTATTTTCACAAATGTATTGTCTGCTTGGTGCAAATTAATGAGATGTTAAGTCAGACACAATGATTGAATTAATAGGACTTTTTTATTTCTATAGGCTTCCAGGAAAATACTGGCTCTTGCATACACAACCAAATGTTATTTTCACCATTCTATCTAACTGCGCTTTAGTTTGTATAGCACTTACTAACAGCCTGAAGACTTGCTCCTCTGTCAGGTGAAAACTACTTTCCCTTCATCCATCATTAAAGATTGTTTATCAAGATGCTGCAGGTGAATTAGTGTGAGCCTTATCATCCAATATAGCCCAGCTGGATACCTTAGCTGAAATGAGTTCTTGAAATTAAGAAGCTTAGTGATAAGAAATGTACATTATTTTTTCCCTTAGATATAAAAAAAAAAAATCCAACAACAACAACAACAACAAAGTCCGGAGAAACAAACACGCAAGAAGGAAATTCTTATACTTCAATCCATGCAATTAGCAACCACAGGGACAGTAACCATTATACAGGACCCTAAATAATGCACCTTACTTTTTTTTTTAAAGATTTTTTTTTTATTTATTTATTTGACAGAGAGAGAGAGAGAGCACATGAGAGGGGGGAGGGTCAGAGGGAGAAGCAGACTCCCTGCTGAGCAGGGAGCCCGATGCGGGACTCGATCCTGGGACTCCAGGATCATGACCTGAGCCGAAGGCAGTCGCTTAAACAACTGAGCCACCCAGGCGCCCTGCACCTTACTTTTTTAATGGCTTGGTGCACACTAGGATGGAACATAGTTCTTAATTTCTTTTGGAATGGTTAAAGTGTGGTAGTATCACTGTGAGTATTGATAGTCCTTCTGAAACACCATTACAAAGAAATCTCTAGGTAGGTGTGGCTTCAATATTAACTATTATAAGTTGTTCAAAGCAACTGTAAAATAGAAAGCTTAATTTCCCAGCAGTCTCAAGCTGGAACTTATTTTGTTTACAGAGAGTAATAAATATTCCATGATACTAATATGGCTTCAAAAGGATTTATAGACTTGTGAAGAGATCAACTTCCCACCTATGTGTGCACTCCGAGATAATGCCCAAACTTGGTCAGACTAGAATGCAAAACTCCAAATGGAAGAGAAAAAATTTCAGGGCATAAATAGTTGTTATGAAGAATTTCTTTTTGAGCACAGAACAAGGAGTTAATAATCATATTTTTCAACTTAATTCATTGGAGAGCTAAACAAATTTGTGTTTGCTTTGTTATTCTTCTCCTTACCTGAAATATTAATCACATTTGATGTTCCAATTTTTTTCTTTTGATACTAGACTACACTTGTTACCTGCAAGGAGTTATAGAAACAGGGTAAGACTCATCAGTTTTCTTATTCCTGTTTTCAAAAGAAAAAATATTCTCAGAACACAAGCAGACATGGAACTCTGGAATATTTTATTATAATTATATTCCACTATACTGAATTTAAGGAAGATCCATGTCATTCTTACATACTTCCTTTAAGTGTCCATAAAAATATACATACTAGTTACTGCTTCATACAGCATCACATTTAGTTCAGAAGTTCTTAGCAAATGAGGGGAAATAATTAGTTAGATGTTCCAGTTCTCAGTGTCCAATAAAGTAACCTATGTGTATTCTTCTGGCACTGAAATATAAACTTATTCTTTATATGAGACTTTGAGTTACACAGTGGACAGTTTATTAAGTCCAACATTTATATTAAAGAGTTTAAGTTCCATGGGGTATTTTTCTTGCTTTATTTGTCCTTTTTTTTTTAAATTTCCAGCTTTACTGATATATAGTTGACAAATAAAAGTTGTATATATTAAAAATGTATACCATGATGATTATAGGTATAGGTTGTCAGGTCATTATCATATTCAAGTTAATTAACCCATCTGTTACTTTTTCTGTATGTGGTAAGAACACTTATGATCGCTTACCAAATTTCAAGTATACAGTACAGTATTAACTACAGTCACCATGCTGTTCATTACATCCCCAGAACTTAATCATCTTATAACTCAAAGTTTGTAAACTTTGACTGATATATCTCCATTTTCCATATTCCCCAGCCCCTGGCAACCACCATTCTTTTTTCTTTGAAGATTTTATTTGGAAAGTTATTTTAAATTTTATTTAAATGCAATTAACATATAATGTATTATTTGTTTCAGGAGTACAGTTCTGTGATTCATCAGTCTTATATAACACCCAGTGCTCATTACTACACATACCCTCCCCAATGTCCACCACCCAGTTACCCCATCCCTCCACCTCCCGCCCCTCCAGCAACCCTGTTTGTTTCCTGTGACTAAGAGTCTCTTACGGTTTGTCTCCCTCTCTGGTTTTGTCTTGTTTCATTTTTCCCTCTCTTCCCCTATGATTCTTGCCCTGTTTCTTAAATTCCACATATCAGTGAGATCAAAAGTTATTATTTTTTTAAGATTTTATTTATTTATGTGACAGAGAGAGAGAGCACAAGCAGGGAAAGCAGCAGGCAGAGGGAGAAGCAGGCTCCCCGCTGAGCAGAGAGCCCAATGTGGGGCTCAATCCCAGCACCCTAGGATCATGACCTGAGCTGAAGGCAGACTGAGCCACCCAGGCACCCCAAAAGATTTTATTTATTTGAGGGGGGGAGGGAGAATCCCAAGCAGATTCCCCACTGAGCACAGAGCCTAACTCGGGGCTAGATCTCACAACCCTGAGATCATGACCTGAGCCGAAACCAAGAGTCAGACGCTTAATAGACTGAACCACCCAGGTGCCCCTGGCAACCAATATTCTGTTCTCTGGTTCTATAAGTTCTGCTTTTTTTATCCACATATAAAATCATACAGTATTTGTCTTTCTGTTTCTGACTTCTTTCACTTAGCATAATGTCCTCTAAGTTTATCTATGTTTAATTTCTGTTCTGATTATTAAAGTACAAATTACACACAATCCTTGTTCTCAAGGAACTAGGAATCTAAGAGGGAAAACAAACAGAGACCATGTTACAACAAGAAAAGCAAGAAAAGCATGATAGAGATATACACAGGGCCTCATGGAGGTGGATGATAGAGGGCTAAGAAACTTCATGAAGCTGTGACTGACAGAAGTCAAAAAGATATAGTTAAGGATACAGACTAAAAATTGGTTGCAGGTGTCAGGGCAAGGACAGGTGACAAGCAGGGAGATGGATAGGCTGGCTCAGGGAAGACACCACAGAAGTCAAGGCTATAAAGAAAGCACATTGTTTTAACCAGTTATACTTCTTCCTCTATGAATATCTTTCTTATCCACATTTCTTCTGATAGTCTTAATCTGTACTGAATTTTTGGCAGTCTTTTCCTGGAAATGAACATACTCCAAATGAAAGTTACAGAATTTCTTCCATACTGAAATTTTCATTTTGATATAAAATTTATCAATCTATTTATGACTTTTTTCTTATTCAAAAGAATATTCCTTTCCTGCAAATAATAACCATAATGTCATCATGTTTTATATGGTTGTTTTTATTTTTAGTCATTTAAACAATTCATGACAAGCATGAGAAGAAGTCTTGAAGGATGCTATTATGAATTGTGTCCCCCAAGAAAAGGTATGTTGAAGTCCTAAACACACATATCTCAGAATATAAACTTATTTTTTAAAAGATTTGAGAGAGAGAGAGAGAATGCATGTGTGAGCACAAGTGAGGGAGGGGCAGAGGGACAGAACTTCCAGCAGACTCCCCACTGGGTGCAGAGCCCGAAATGGGGCTCGATCCCATGACCCATGAGATCATGACCTGAGCTGAAACCAAGAGTCAGACACCTAACCCACTGAGTCAGTCAGGCATCCCTGAATATAAACTTATTTAGAAATAGAACCTTTGCACATGTAATTAGTTAAGATGAGATCACACTGGATAGGGTAGGCCCTTAATCCAATAGAACTGGTGTCATCATGAAGGGAATACTATGTAAAGAGATGAGCACATAGGAAGCACAGGAGTGATGCATCTACAAGCCAAGGAGTACCAAGAATTGCCAGAAAACCACCAAAAACTAGAAAGAGTCAAGAGAGGAATCCCCCATAGGTTTCAGAGGAAGCATGGTCCTATTGACACCTTGATTTTGTACTGCCAGTCTCCAAAGCTGTGAGACAATAAGTTTCCATTGTTTTAAGTCAGCCATTTTTTTGGTATAGCAGCCCTAGGAAATAGAGATGTATACCAAATTGTTAACAGTGGTTAGAGCTGCAAGTGGTGGGGGGCGGGGAGGAGGCAGGGCAGGGGAGACTAGACCCGGGGGTAGGAGATCAGAGGAGACAGTTGGATTGGGGGTCATCTCGCACAATGGCATGTCGTGGGGAGTGGGAAAAGGAATCCCATAATAGCCCAGAATTGCTAAGGCATAAAGTGTGAGTTAGACTATTAAATGTTGAGCCAGAAAAGTAGTATATGCAATGGATAGTAATATATGCAATGCATTAAAGAATTTAAGAGTTAAGCCTATGTTTCTTGAGAGTTTCAGCCTCTGTGTCACAACATCACAACAGCAGGGGAATGTCAAAACATACAGGTGTGCTTCTCTTTTAAATTTATGGGCATCACTAATAGGACAGGTTTAAAATGCAGGCATCCAGGTCTCATCCACAAAGATTCTGACAGATTCTATAATCCTGGGAATGAGCCTACATGTCCCCAGCATATACATCTATATCTTAACATGTGCCTCAGATGATTCTGATGTAGATGATCTTTGTGTCTCACTTTGAGAAACATCACATTAGAGAGTCAGGCAGAAAAATCCAAACATATTCATGGTGAATATAGTTTTTGAAGTTTGACATATCCTGCTTCATATTAATTTCTATTATCATAAAATATGCTAATTTTGTAATCAATTAAAAAAATCTGATTTCCTATTTTAAAGTGTTTAATGTATCAAAGTTTCCCATATAGGTGTGTATATATATATATATATATATATATATATATATATATATATATATACAATATATGCAGACACAGAAACTTTTTAATTCTATATCAAAGATGGCCTGTTCAATACAAATTCAAGTTCAGACAAATAACTATGGCCAAAAATAAGGACTCATGATCCTTATTATACATAACATAATTCATAATGGATCATATGCCTAAGTACCTAAAGTTAACTAGAAAAATTTGTAGAAAACAGGAATATACATATCTTTATGACTTTGGGGAAGGCAAAGGTTTCATAATTAGAATATAATACAGGAAAAGATTAAAAATTTGACTTCATTATAATTGAGAACCTATTTTTATTAAAATAGGCAACAAGAGAATAGACAATACACAGACTGGGTGAATACGTTTTTATGCATCAAAACTATGCATGTGTATGTAGGTAGGCATCATACAAATGAAAATTAAAAGCATAACAACTCAGTACAAAAACGGGCAAAAATCATCAAATTCAGAGACTATCCAAATGGTCAACCAACATATAAAAGGGTCTCAACATTAATTTCTCAACTCAGAAAAAAACGTAAATTAAAACCACAATGAAATATCATTAAACTGTCATTAGAATGACTAAAATTAAAAGATAAATAATACAGAAAAGATGGGGAATAACAGTTTTGTCAGCAAGATATGAGATTCCCAAGTCCCTAATAGGGACTAGGGCAGAGTACAAAAATGTCCACAGACTCTTCCCATCCAGTATAGGTGTCCTTTTGCAATGTTACCTTGAAGCTCTTCCCATTAAAAGGTGGAGTCTATGGAGTGCCTGGGTGGCTCAGTTGGTTAAGCGTCTGCCTTCAGCTCAGGTCATGATTCCAGAGTCCTGGGATTGAGCCCCGCTTCGGGCTCCCTGCTCAGTGGAGAGCCTGCTTCTCCCTCTCTCTCTGCCTGCTGCTCTGCCTACTTGTGTTCTCTCTCTCTGTCAAATAAATAAATAAAATCTTAAAAAAAAAAAAAGGTGGAGTCTATTTCTCCACTCCTTGACTTGCTTTGTTAAATGCAACAACAACAACAAAAGTGACCGAAGCACAGGCTTCCACTTCTGGGCTAGCATTGTTTTGCTCCTCTAAAAGAACTTCATAACATCCACCATGTTATGAAGCCTGGATTAGCCAAAGACAGGCTGTTCAATCACTGATAGTACTATGACCAACAACTAGCACCACCTAGCAGCCAGCATCTACCCCAGGTATGTGAGTGAGGCCATCCCAGATCAACCAATCTCCCAATCTGCCAACTGACTGAAGCCATAGGAGTAAGCAAGGCAAAGAAGACCAGCAAAAGAACTGCCTTATCAAACTGCTGACTCAATGAATCAATAGCAAATAGTTATTTAAAGTCGTATGTTTTGATATAGTTTATGTAGAAAAGGTTAGTTTATACAGGTTATTTGAATCACTCTCCTGTTTTACCAAGAATGGTGTAATTATCCTACAATCCTGTACAGTGAGACTATTAAATAATGCACCTAAACATCTGTCTTGATTCAGTCCTCAAAGCTCATTTGTATTGCAAGGGTCTTGTCATATGCTATAAATGTTCAGTTTGGGCTTGCAGTTATTGATTGAAGGAACCTAATATTAAAAAAGAATACAGGGAATAGGTTAATTTGTGATCTATGCTTTTCATTATGAAGAAAACAAGAAATGCATTCAATTCATCCAGATTTTACTTTCTGTCATGAAAAAATAAAAACTCCACCTTGACTTTGAAAACCAACCAGGACCTACCCAACCAGCTAGGTCAGGTTTTAAAGTTGCATACATCTATCAACACAAGTAAATCTGTTTCTTTACAAAATGTACTTTTACTTCCCAAATTGAATGTGCTGACAACATCAAGAAGATAAAAGGGCAAATTATTTGAGATGATGCGTCCTCAGTGAATGCCACAGCATCTGCTGGAGCATTCTGGAACCCCCACACCTTGATTCAGATGACCTTTCACTCCTGTACTTTTCCATGTCATAGACTTGGATCCATCTTTGCACATGTATTTACTTTTTGTTCCCAAGTCAACTACAGCCATCTTTAAAAAGATTCTCATACCTTGTTGAAAATCTTTATAAATTAATGTGGAGAGACTGTTCTTAAATAAACAGAGGCCAATGAGAAAGATAATAATTCCTCTAAATATAAGTGACATAACTGAATAACCCTCTATATCAAACCAGTTGTTCAAATATATCTTTTGAACATATTCAAAAGTCCTGTTAGATTGGATCACTAGGTAATAACCCCTTTTGTCTTTCTCCCTTTCTGGTTGCCTCTTTTTTTTTTTTTTTTTTAAAGATTTTTTTATTTATTTATTTGACAGAGAGAGACACAGCGAGAGAGGGAACACAAGCAGGGGGAGTGGGAGAGGGAGAAGCAGACTCCCCGCGGAGCAGGGAGCCTGACGCGGGGCTCGATCCCAGGACCCTGGGATCATGACCTGAGCTGAAGGCAGATGCTTAACGACTGAGCCACCCAGGCGCCCCTGGTTGCCTCTTTTTGACGCAAAATATATCTGGCCTTGTCTATAGTACAGAACTCTACCATATTACCTCCAATTATAGGAGACCCACACCTTATTATGACAATGACAATTAAGCTTGAAGAATTTTTATTTTCTCATTTTATTGTATCTATTATGGCATTGTTCCTAGATTTCTTTTAGAAGATATTGTGATTCCTACAAAATTTCTATGATTGACTTTTAAGAATGACAGTCAGTTGTAATACTTCGCTCAGATTTTTTTTTTTTTTTAATGTATTGGAGACATCAAGTATTAGGTTCATTAGAATAACTAAAATAAAGCTTTTGAGTTGGCAGAGAGGAAGAACCTATGGTTCTTAGATGTGATAGAAAGTAATATTCAGTTATAGTGGGGTTATGTTACTATTACCTCTTTTGAGTTCATTTTAGGAGTACAAAAGACAACAATGCCCTGAAACAACCCTTATCAGTCTCAGGTTTTTCTGAATACGATATTCAAATACCTCAGTAAGCTATCAATAGCTCATGTGTTTTTACTAGCTACAGATTTATTGTGGTTGCTAATCTGTTTTTCTGAACAGAGATACCACTTTTACATTTAATGTTATTAAAATATAAAATGGTAATTGAAAATGGCACTAAAATTGCAAAACGACCAAGAATGGGAATTTGTTTTAAGTGGGAATCAATGTTAGGTAGAATTTAGAACCATCTGAAGATTACCAAATCTTATGGTATTGCCAAAGCTTTCCCACTGAGCTTCTGGATATTTGATTATCAAAAGTACCTCCAGCTCAATTTGTTCAAAACCAAGATTAGAGAGAGGAGGGGAAGATGGGGGTGGAGTAGGAGGACACTAGGCTCATCTCATTCCACAAATACAACTAGATAAGTATCAAATCAGCCTAAGTACCCAGAAATCGACCTGAAGACTGGCAGAGCAAACTCTGCAACTAAAAGTATGTAAGAGGCCACACAGAAAAGGTAGGAAGTGTGGAGACAGGATTTAGGGAAGAAACAGATCTCAGTTGCTATGGTGAGGAGGGAGCTGCAGTCATAGAGAAGGGCAAGAGACAAACCAACACACAGGGGAATGTGCAGGGAAAAAATATCCCCATAGCAATTGGCTTGGAAAGCGAGAAGGCCCAAATTTCATAACTTCTGGTGACCCACAGGGCTTAATGCCTAGAGTTCTAGAGGTCAGCTGGCTTGGCCTGGGGAGAGCCTGGAGGGCACTGGGGCTGCTCTTGGAGAAAAGGCGGGCAAAAAGCCCACAGACATACAGTGTGAAAACAATGATCTGAAAAGCACCTGGGGCACACAGTGGAGAGGTTATTTGCTCATTTTGGAGCATGGCCCAGAGAGACAAAATTCATGGAGAGACCCCCTCCAGGAATAAAGGAACCAGCATGCACCATTTCCCTCCCCTACCCCTCAGCATAAGCACAGGGCTACCTGTGAGAACCAGTGCAGGGCCTACATTCACTACCTAACTTGCTTACACCACCACCCCAAACACCCTCCCCTCGCCCCCATCACCACCACTCTTGCCCCTGCGATCCAGTGGAAACACCCTTCCCAGTCATGTTTGCCTCAGTCCCAGCTTGATGGGCCCCATCCCCCAGAAGATGAGCCCAAACACCTGCCCATACCATGTCTCCCAACCACAGAGTTTTGCAGGGCCTCAGTTCCGGTGACAGGTCTCATTTCTAAGCAGACCAGCATACATTTAGTTAAAATTTGCCACATTCAGGCCAGGTACTAAGCACTGCCCACAATAGGAAAGACAGCACCTGCAGACAACTGGCCTGAAGGATAAAACTGGCCAGGACACAACAGGAGAGAGCACACAACACACATTGGAGACACTCTCTGAATTGCCAGGCTCTGGGGAATAGGGAACACTACACACTGCAGGGCACTAAAGGGCATTTTCTTCATAAGGTTATCACCCTCAAGTTCAGGAAATGTAGGTGACTTCTTAACAGAGAGAAGCAGGCAGAGACAGACAATATAAGACAGAATTGGTTCCAAATAAAAGGACAAGGCCACAGCCAGAGATCTAAGTGAAACAGAAATAAGTAACATGACCGATAGAGAATTTAAAGTAATGATCATAAAGATACTCACTGGACTTGAAAAAAGTGGAAGATATGAGTGAGACCCTTAACACAGAGACAAGGAATAACATAGCAGAGATCAAGGGGTCAATAAACAAAATGAGAAACACACTTGATAGAATGAACAGGCTGGAAGAAGCAGAGGAACAAATTAATGACCTAGAAACAGAGTACTGGAAAGTAATCAAGCTAAAAAAAAAGAGAGAAAAAAGAATTATGAAAAATGAGAATAGACTTAGGGAACTCAGAGACTCCATCAAATGTAATAAAATTTACATTACAGGAGTCCTAGAAGAAGAGAGAAAAAAAGAGACAGAAAATTTATTTGAAGAGATAGCAGCTGAAAACTTTCCAAATCTGGGAAAGAAAACAGATATCCATATCTAGGAGGCACAGAGAACCCCTGAGAAAAATCAACAAAAGCAGATCCACACCAAGACATATTATAATTAAAATGGCAAAATATAATTAAAGAAAAATGTTAAAAGCAACAAGATAAAAGAAGAGAGTCACATAGAAGGAAACCCATAAAACTATCAGGGGATTTTTCAGCAGAAACTTTCCAAGCCAGAAGAGAATGCATGATTTATTCAAAGTGCTGAATGAGAAAAATCTGTAACCAAGAATACTCTATCTCTCCTTCTATTCTGAGTGATAGCCTTGCTAGATAAAGTTTCCCAGACAAACAAAAACTGAAGGAATTCATGACCACTAAACCAGCCCTGTAAGAAATATTAAATGGGACTCTTTGAATGGAAAGGAGAGACCAAAAGTGATAGTATAAAGGTAGAAAACACAATAGCAGTAAAAATGAGTATTTTTATAAAATATCAGTCAAGGAACTCATACAATAAAAGGATGTAAAATATGACACCACATACCTAAAAGATGGGGAGGAGAGGAGTAAAGAATGGCTTCAAACTTAAATGACCATCAATTTAATATAGACTGCTATTTGCAGAACTTATATACAAACCTAACGGTAACCACATCAAAAACCACTAATAAGTGTGCAAAGAATAAAGAGAAATAAATCTAAATATATCATTAGAGAAAACCAGCAGATCATGAAAGAGAGAAAGACAAGAAAGGATCAGAGAAAATCTTCAGAAACAACCATAAAACAAGTAATAAAATGGCAATAAATATTTACATATCAATAATTACTTTGAATGTAAATGGAATAAATGCTCCAATAAAAAACATAGGGTGGCAAAATGGATTTAAAAAAAACAAACAAAAAAATAAGACCCATCTACATGCTGCTTACAAGAGACTATTTTTAGACCTAAGACACCTGCAGATTGAGAGTGAGGGATGGAGAAATATTTATCATGCACATGGATGTCAAAAGAAAGCTGGCGTAGCAATACCTATATCAGACAAACTAGATTTTAAAACAAGGACTGTAATAAGAAACAAAGACACTATATAATAAAAAGGACACTCCAACAAGAAGATCTAACAATTATAAATATTTATGCACCCAACATGGGAGCATCCAAATACATAAAACAGTTAATAACAAAGAAACTAATAGATAATACAATAATAGTAGGAGACTTTAACACCCCACTTACATTGATAGATATTCTAAGCAGAAAAACAAGAAGGAAACAATGGCTTTGAATGACACACGGACCAGATGGACTTAACAGATATATTCAGAATACTGCATCCTAAAATAGCAGCATATACATTCTTTTTAAGTGCCTATGGAATGTTCTCCAGAATAGATCACATATTAGGTCCCCAAACAAGTCTCAACAAATTCAATAAGATTGAAGTGATATCATGTATCTTTTCTGATCACAATGCTATGAAACTATAAGTCAACCACAAGAAAAAATCTGGAAAGACCACAAATACATGGAGGTTAAATAACATGCTACTAAAGAATGAATGGGTCAACCAGGAAATAAAAGAATAAAGAAGTACATAGAAACAAATGAAAATGAAAACACAATAGTTCAAAACCATTGGGATGCAGCAAAAGTGGTACTAAGGAGGAAGTTTATAGCAATATAGGCCTACCTCAAGGAGCAAGAAAAATCTCGAACTTAACCTCACACCTGCAGGAGCTATAAACACAAACACTAAAACTAAAACAAGTAGAAAGAAGAAAACAATGAAGATTAGAGCAGAAATGATATAGAAACTAAAAATAAAAAAAAAAAAAACAAGAAAACAGAAGAAACCAGGAGCTGGTTCTTTAAAAATTAATTAATTAATTAATCAATTAATTAAAATCAAGGAGCACCTGCATGTCTCAGTTGGTTAAGCATCCAGCTCTTGATTTTGGCTCAGGTCATGATCTCAGGGTCGTGGGATCTAGCCAGTGTGGGGCTCCATTCTCACCCCGTCTGCTCCCTCTGCCCTTCCACCTGCTTGCTCACTCTCTAAAATAAAGAAATAAATATTTTGAAGAATCAATAAAATTGATAAACCTCAAGCCTGACTTATCAAGAGAAAAAGATAAAGGACTCAAATAAAAACACAAATGAGAGAGGACAAACAACCAACACCACAGAAATACAAATAATTATAAGAAAAAAAATGGGCAGAAGACATGAACAGACACTTCTCCAAAGAAGACATAGAGATGGCCAACAGACACATGAAGATGCTCATCATCACTTATCAGTGAAATGCAAATCAAAACCACAATGAAATATCACTTCACACCTGTCAGAATGGCTGAACTCAAAAACACAAGATACAACAGGTGTTGGCAAGGATGTGGAGAAAAGGAGCACTCATGCACTGTTAGAGGGAATGCAAACGGGTGCAGCCACAGTATGAAAGTTCCTCAAAAAGTTAAAAATAGAACTACCCTACAATCCAGCAATTACACTACTGGGTATTTACCCAAAGAATACAAAAACACTAAATCAAAGGGATACATGCATCCCTATGTTTATAGCAGCATTATTTACAATAGCCAAGATATGGAAGCAGCTGAAGTGTCCTTCGATTGATGAATGGATATAGAAGAGGTGGTGTATATACATAAATGGAATATTACCCAGCCATAAAAAAGAATGAAATCTTGCCATCTGTAACCACATGGGTGGACCTAAAGAGTATAATGCTAAGTGAAATAAGTCAAATACAAATACCATATGATTTCACTCATATGTGGAATTTAAGAAATGAAACAAATGAACAAAGCAGAAAAAAGACAACCCAAGAAACAGACTCTTAACTATAGAGAACTGATGGTTACCAGATGGGAGGTGGGGGTGGGGGAAACATGTGAAATAGGTGATAGGGATTGAGTGCATTTGTGGAGATGAGCACTGGGTGAGGGAATTAAAAACTTTTAAAAAAATTAAAAAAAAAAAACAAGTTTATTATACCTACCTGCCTTTCTCATACCTCCATATACTTCTAACACCCTGACATGGGTAAATCATATTACCATCTACCCAGTTGCTGGCATTAGGAATCTGGGAGCCATTCTTTAATTCTATCTTTCCTTCTCTCTTCCCCCTGCATGGAATCAATACTAAGTCCTGTCCATTCTGTCTCCTGAAGGTCTCTTTGATTCATTCATTCTCTATCTGCAGCCTCTATTCTCCTCTAGGGAAATCATTCTCTTCTTGGATTGATGTGTGTCAACTGATTTCCTTTTCTTTGCTCGCTCTCTCTCTCTCTCTCATTCCTCTCCAATCCTCCATATCCAGAACACGGTTTCCAAAACCCAAACTGATTGTGTAACCCTCCTCTTCTAACACTTTCAGATAATCTTCAGGGCCACTTTCTTTTGGATTTAACTACAAATGACCTAAAGCCTTTGTGATTTTGCCTCTGTCTCTCCCCCCACATTCTCATTTTGTAGTCTTCCCAGTCACTTTTTACAGTCTTCACTTAATATCTCTTAATTTCTGACCATATCAGCCTGTCATGCATCAAGGTCTTCTCATGAGTTTTGTTTTGTTTTGTTTTGTTTTTATGGACACTTTCCTCTTCTTTCATTAATTTGTCTGACTTATATACATTCCATGACTATCCCTTACACAAAATACGTACACATACACACACACCTCCATGATGAAAGTTCCCCTGTTCTGAGCACCTGTGCAGCTTTTACTAGCTCTAGCATAGAATTTACCATGTTGTGCTATAAATGTTTCCTCCAATGGACAAAAAGTCCCCAGAAGTTAGAAATTGTGTTTTATTCTCCATTACCTATTGAATGGCTGTAAGAGTGCCTGCTCCATGGTAGGTACTCAAAAAGTACACAATGAAAGAACAGAGAAGAGATGCATTTATAAATCCCATAGCCAAGTTCAAATTATTGATGGTGTATGGTTTCAAAAGAACTGTGGATAATGCATAGATAGGTTTACACCCAAATCCCTAAACAGTTTGTATTCTATATTTCTAATTTTCTAAAGAGATTGGATTCTATATTGCTAATCAAAAAGCACCTCATGCTTTAGATACTACATTTAGTATTGGCAGAATTACATCTAGTTGTGAAACTTTGCCCTCATATAAAACAATCCTACTTGTTCATGGCTGCAGGTTGCAAAGGTGCCTATGAATAATGCTAATATCTTATTTTCTCATTCAAAAGCTATGAATTTCCTCTAATACCTTGGCAAACATTCATCTGAGATGATGTATTCATATGCCATAAAGTGTGGAAAATATAATTTGTGCCTAACTAAAAATTTTAAGACATGCTATCAAAAAGCCAATTTGTGTATGGTTGAAAGAGAATATGATTCCTCTAGGATGTGTGAATTTGAGAACTATGTTTATTTATGGGCCTAATTGATGTTCAAAGATTATTGTAAGCTCTTTGAAGAAGGGGATAATGCTTTAATTATGGTCTCTTGGCAAACAGTAGGAAATCAATCAACATTTAGCTAACAAAATGAGAGGTAACAGCAATACAGAAACAAACATATATAGGACAACTAAATCAGACACTATGATCTTTTAAGCCAAAGATACCATATTAAGAGTAGGTAGTACTGCTGTGTGTGTATTCTTGACCATGTAAATCACTGGAGTCCACCTATGTTAATATACTTTAAACTTCTAAGAAAACCAAAAGTTTCAAACAGATTCTTTGATAAGCAGCTTTTTTTTTTTTTTTTTTGGTATGGAAATGTGATAGAGACTCCATAGGGTTCACCTCTTCTGAGCCCATAGAAGATTAGAATTCCCAGAACCCATGCATTTAGATGGGGCTGTATACCTATTTCTAGCCAATGGCTTGTAAGCAAACAATGTGTGTCACTTTCAGGTCAAATATTTTTAGTGATCAAGTGCTCCCCGCCCCCACCCGCCACCACTATACCAAGGATTTCCCATGCTCTAGATGGTACAGCTACATGATGGTGGAGATTATGTGAGTCTGTCCTGCTGAGCAACGTCATGGAGAATGTTGAAAAAAATAAATAAATAAACCTTTTGTTGTTTTATGTCTGAGGTATAGGTATTCTTTTTGTTTTCTTTCTTTTTTTTTTTTTTTATCATAGCACAGCCTTAACTACCCAGGTTAATACAGCACAAATTTTCAATTACCGAAGGTATTTCAGTTTATTAATGCATTTGGACAATTTAATAAGGTAGAAGGTCTTCAGAAATCTGAAAGAATTTTAGTTTCACCTTCTGAGACAACACTGTCTGAAGTTTCTTGGTCTAAAAAAAGTCTCCTGAGAATAAAGTGACTGAACATCTATATAAGTCTTTAATTACTTTGATATTTCACAGATGCAGTACAGAAGTTAATATAGACAATGAATGTAGTCTTAAGCATCTACCCCAGGGAGGTACAAAAATTGGTTGCTAGTAGAGGTGACCTTTAACTAACAAAAGAATGGAATAGCACTGGTCACCTTAGGAATTTAATGTGGTTGTTTAAGAAAAGATCGCCAGCTGAAGGTGGCCTTTGGTAGCTATTACTGTATTTATGCTGTCCGCGATTCAGCCAACACTGTGACTTTATGTTCCAAAAAAGCAGACCGAGATAAAATGTACTGTATTTTTTTACTAAAGAAAATTAGAAAGTATTATTGGTAGTTTAAAAACGTCAAACTAAAAGAAATCTTAAGTATATTTTCTCCAGATTAGGAAGCTTTGATACAAAGAGTACCTTGGCAGAGGCAGATCCAAGACAAGAGCCCAGGTCTACAAACTCCCAAGCCAACGTACTCCTACAAGTATTTAAGAATGACTGAGATTTACAGATGTTGATGTTTAAAAATTCTGAATCATAAGATTCTGGCCTTAATTTTTGCTTTTTGATTCATCCCTCTACCACCAACATCCTAACCAAGACTGAAAAAGCTGGATCATCCCTTGGTATTAACATGTGAGGCTGATAAGTCTTGAGGAATTAAAAGTATGTTAGGCCCAAAGGCAAATAGCAAACGAAAACGCAAGTCTGAAGTTGTCTACCGAACATACAGTCATCCTTCAGAGTTTGTGAAATTAACACTGCCTAACAAATCCTTCCCTGGTCCTCCATAGTATGTAAAACTGGTTTCAAGGGCATGTGACCTCTGCAGAGTCCTGTGCTTGCTCTGCTGTCCCAACCTTCAAATTCTGCATTTTCATTTTGTACGGGACCCTGCAAATAATACAGCAGGTCCTGATACTAATTTCCTCTGGTGTTTACACTCCTAACATCCTGTATTTTTTCTTCATAGCACGACTGTATTTAATTATTTGCTATCTCGTTTCAGTCTTAATAGTGTAAGCGCCACAAAAATCAAGAAGTTTTATCTTTTTCACCATTTTATCCATAGTGCTTAGGAGTGTTGCTGGATTAAAACAGATGCTTTGATGAGTAGATGGATGAATAAGTCCATAAATTTTGAATAAATAAGTGAATAAAAGAAACCTGGTGAAAACATTGGGTTTGAACAGAATGGTAGGTAGCCTAGAGTTTTTTGGGGGTGCAGGAAAAATTAAGGTCAATACATAGAGGAATAGGAGTAAAGTACAGTGAGTTCTGCAAGTCAAGCCAATAATTTGACACTTGTCAAATGAGAAAATACAGGAGTTGCCATTAGATTTGGGGGCACAAATTATAACATGTTTATTGCCTGTGTTTCCAGGGTGAATTTTACATCCCTAGACACTGTATTCACTCTGCTTCCTTAGTGAAGGAAGGATTCCTTAGTGGAATATAATAGAATTCCTTAGTGGGAATATAATGTCATAGCATATTTTAACATATGGTAACAAATTCCTCACCATCAACTACGTCATACTTTATTTGATTGAATCCTCACAACACCCTATAATGTTGGTTCCCCATTTTTCAAATTAGGAAATAGCCTCCAAAAGAGGAAATAATTTTCCCAAGGTAACATCAGTAAAGGAAGTAATGGGATTTGGAAACAGGTTTCCTTGAGATAAATTCTCAAAATCTTCTTACTGTTGGGTGCCTGGGTGGCTCAGTCGTTAAGCGTCTGCCTTCGGCTCAGGTCATCATCCCAGGGTCCTGGGATAGAGTCCCACATCGGGCTCCCTGCTTGGTGGGAAGCCTGCTTCTCCCTCTCCCACTCCCCCTGCTTGTGTTCCTGCTCTCACAATCTCTCTGTCAAATAAATAAATAAAATCTTTTAAAAAAAAATCTTCCTACTATTTAAAGATGCTTCTCTAGCTTAAACATTTGTTTTTTAAGTGAATATTTAGCTACTTGGTATACACCAACATTGTGGACTAGTGGAAGAAAATGAAATACCAGAATGCTTAACACCAGCTATATCATGGTCTTAAAACATTTTCTAGATGAACTAAATCTCAAAGAACTTGAAGCGTGTCATTACAAATGTTTACTTTCCAGCATCTTTGAAGAAACAGACTCATTTTTTATCCAAAGATACTCCAATTATAAGTACAATAACTTTTCAGAGAAAAATGGAGGAGATTTATGACCAGAGCCATACTGCAGAACTTATCTTTTCAAATTTTGCAATATTGAAAGAAAATTGACCCGTAATTAACTTTAAAAATAAGATAACATTTGACTAATAATTTCATCTACTTGAATAAGATGTACAGATCTCTCAGCAACAGAAAAATAGCCTCCAAGTAAATGTGCATAGTTACCTTCATCTAAAAGCCTACTGTTATTACTGATGCTGTTTTACATCACTAGTATCACTATAATCAGTCTTTAATTGAATTATTATGCTATCTTCTCTCAGTTTAATACTAGTTATAGTCCTGCTATGTAGATGTCAAAGAAGGAAGTCACTTGGAGCCTTCAGCAGGTAGGAAATTAATGTGATGTGATCTTTCCATGAAAAATCTAGTTCCCTTACATGAATAGAAGGTCCCCTTCATCTAATTCCAAACATCAAAATAAACCTAGCCTTAGCAGAGAGCTAAATATAATCCTCTATAAAGTGTGAAATTATTAGGTTAAGGGTATAAGCATGAAGACCAGAAAATTTGGGATTTTACTTTGGCTCCACAGCTTCTCAGCTGTGAGATGTTGAGCAACATAGTTTACCTCTATGTCAGTCTCTGAATCTGTAAAATGAGAATTTTATAAAGTTGTCATGAGGGATTAAATGAGATAATGCATTTAACATTATTAGTACTTTCCATAGTAAGAGCAAAGTTATTACTATTATGCTGACTAATATGAATCTCCTCACATAGATCACTTTGTCAATTATAATGTAACATTTGACTGGAACAATTAAACAAGGGAAATACCACTGAGTTTCAATGTGAATGTTGAAAACATCTTAATAAATCAATCAATTTTCTATTTGACAGGGTGTGCATGCATGCATTACAATGATAAGATGTGTATATGTATATATATATATATATACATATATACATATATATATAAACAATCCAATACTAAATACACAGTTTGATTGTTAACTAATGTGTAAAACTACATAACCAATAATATTGCATTGAAGATCTAGAATATTTTCAACATCCCAGAAAGTTTCCTCATAGCCTTTTCCTGTTAACGTCCACCCTCCAAAGAGAAGCATTGTTTGATACCTTTCACAATGGCTTAGTTTGCCTGTCCATAAATTTAGTACAGATAGATTCATATATTATATACTCCTTTTTGAAGGACTTATTCCCCTCAATATGGTTTTGAAATTTATCTGTGCTGTTATGCCTATCAGTAGTTTATATTTTTTGTTGCATGTGTAGTATTTCATTAACATATCACAACTTGTTTTCTCTGAATTCCTTAAAAAACATTTACAAAGGATGTTTCAAATTACTAGTATTCTAATTTCTCCAGCTGGTCTATTTATATTGATGACCATTTTTGTTGTCATATTTTGTGTCCTATTTTCCTGCTTCATATTCTTAATTCTTACTGTATACCTAAATAATATGAATAATACATTGAGGGCATTTGGATTATATTGTCTTCATTTAAAGGATATCATACTTTAGGGGCACCTGGGTGGCTCAGTCAGTTAAGCGTCTGACTCTTGATTTCAGCTCAGGTCATGATCTCAAGGTTGTGAGATCGAGCCCCGCATAGGGCTCCATGCTGGGTGTGGAGCCTGCTTAAGATTCTTGCTCTCCCTCCCCTCTATCCCTCCCCACTCCCTCTCAAAAAAAATAAATAAATAAAATTAAAAGTTAAAAATAAAGTATATTGTGCTTTAGTCTGATAGAGTTGTGGTATTAGCAAATCTTTCCTATTCTTTCAGGGTTGTCTTTGCTTTTCCACAGCATTTTATTATGGAAATTTGCAAACATACATAAAGCTTGAAAAACCTGTACAGTGAAAATATATAAGCTGCCTTCTAGTTTCTACAATTGTCAATTCTTTGCTATGTTCACTTGATTATATATTATGTATATGTATTCTATTCATCTATCCATCCATCTTACATTTTGATGCTGTTTAAATTGAGTGGCAAATACCACTACCTTTCACACCTAAAGAGTTCAGCATGTCAGGCTTTTTTATTCTTTATTAAATGGATCTATACTGGGGCACCTGGTGGCTCAGTCATTAGGTGTCTGCCTTCAGCTCAGGTCATGATCCCAGGGTCCTGGGATCGAGCCCCGCATTGGGCTCCCTGCTCGGTGGGAAGCCTGCTTCCCTCTCCCACTCCCCCTGCTTGTGGTCCCTCTCTTGCTCGCTCTCTCTCTCTCTGTCAAATAAATAAATAAAATCTTAAAAAAAAAAAGGATCTATATTGAATTTTGTCCTTTCATCATGAAAAGCATAGAACCTACTCTAGGCTGTGGTTCTTATTCTTAAAGTAGGGACTTTCTTTCAGCCTGAATTGAATGCCTGAGGTTCTCAGCAAGATCACTCTGGCTGAGATTAGCTCTGTCTCCCAGCACCGAAAGAATCTGGTGTCTGTTCAGATCTCAGACACACACCACTCTTCATGGCATCTTGCCCCATTTATGTTCAGCACAGCTCATTGCTCAAGTAGTTCTCCCCCATGCAGAGGTCTGAGGGTCTGTCTACACAGTTCTCTTCTCTGTACTAGGCCTCACAAACACCAGCTGCTGTTCTACTAGAACTCCCCACCCTTGAACTTTGGCTCCAAGTGCACCCTGTGCTCTGCTTAGACTCCAATTCCCTGTACCAATGGCTAGAAAAGCACTGCCTGAAAGACCTTTGTGATGGTAAGGTTCTATATCTACACTGTCCAATATGGAAACCACTAGCCATATGTGGCTACTGAGCACTAGAAATGTGATTTCTTTGACTGAAGAACTGGATTTATAGCTTTAATTTTCTTTAATTACCAGATGTGGCTTGTGGGTACCATATTGGACAGTGCAGGTCTAGAAATGTCCCCAGGCAGAACACAAGCAAATGCTATGTTCTCCTTCAGTATTTGCCTTCTCTCAAAGATCACATTTCCTTGTGTCCTACTGGCCAATGCCTAAGAAGAATTACCTTATAGTTCTATCTAGTTTGTAGATTGTTTTGTACTGAAAAAAGGCAAATCTAATATGGTTATTCAGTTAGGCTTGGGACTAAACTACCTTCTGTTTAACTGAAAAATATGAATTCAGTTAAATACCATTCTGATTACCTAGTAAAATAAGTAGAAAAAAAGAATGGAACACTCCATCAGAACTGGGCCAGGTCAGATATCTTCACATGCATTCTTATGACTCGTATTGTTGGACTCCTCATATAGCGCATTTTATCTGTGTAGGGTATGCAGTCTTAACTTCCTAGTGACTTCAACATAGCCTTGAAGGGGCTATCCCACAAAAATGGAGCTAAAAAAGTTGTATTCAAGAAACAAGAGTAGAAAAATAAAGTCAAATTACTGCATAATCATTTGGCCTCATTTAAGCAGACCAGAGCAGTAGTCCAAGTCGAAGGTGGTTCCGTGATCTTCCTTTGTGCTCTCACAGGTCTTAAGTTTGCTTTTATCACACCATTTGCAATCTATAACTTAGGTATCCCTGTAGCCTGTGAGCAACTTTAGGGCAAATCTTCATGTGTATGTCCCTAGTCTCTAGCACAGTACTTAGTAGACATCAATAAACATATGCTAAATAAACAAGTAAAAATACTCATTCCATTTGTGCCTTTAAGAATATTGACTGGTTAAAAAGCCTTACTTTCTTTTCAGGTTTGTAAGAAAAAAAGAAAGTTGCACAACACCCTACACCACTGAAGGAAGACCATAGCAATCACAAGGGGGACTGTTCAAGACTGACTGCTCAAACTTAGGCCGTAGAGTCCAGTCTTACCTTCAACAGACTCCTGGAATTTCATGCATAGAATGGGACATCTCATGTACTCAACGATCAAGATGTTGCTTTCACTTTGAAACCCAGCCTTCCCTAGAAAATTGTACTTTTTAACCCAAAGGTATGGATGTGTACCAAAGAAAACTGTGTTCAAGGAGCCAATTGCTCTATTTCCTTGTACTTATGTAGTGTTGCTCATTAAGTGTGTCATTTATAAAATGACCTAAACCCAGAGTGCATGCAAAGCATTAATAAAAAATAAAATAAAATAAAATAAAATAGAACATTTTATTGGAGTCTAAGCAGAGCACAGACCATGTTCTGTTTAATTCTTCTAATTTTCTTGCCGATGCACATTTTGCTTAATTCAATTGGATGCATGGTTTCTTCTTTGGGTCCCCATAAAATGACTGAGAGCCCTCTGCAATTATAAGTAATCCTACTAAGCAATGAATAAAGACTCAATTTTGGAGTGTGTTAAATGTAATCTGCACTGTGACTGAGAATATATCTCTACTAGTTTAGGGCAATATGAGGGATGACAAGTACTCAATATGAATTAGATTTCAAAAGGCTCTCAGAGTGAATGTGGAAAAGGTTCCCCTATTTCCAAATGCAGCAAGCAATCTTAAAATATATGTTTTTATTTAAAAAAATGTTTGATGCTAAAATTGCTTCTATGCCAAAAAAAGTTGCTGCTCTATTTGACAGGCTGCTTCAGCATGCATAATTTTGTCATTTATTAATTTCACTAATAAAGCAATGAACATTCACATAATTGTGCCATTTTTTTCTACCAAAAATTTTTAGAATTTGTTCAATTATAGTTCCGTGTAAGTTGAAATGCCATTTTAAAAGTTCCAAGTACAAGAACACTCCTCTAGGAATGGGAGAAGAGATTCAACAAATATCACACGTTATTTAATTTTTAGATTTAGTTTTAGTTTCCAACCTTTATGCTCAGGTGTTTCTTTTTAACTGAGTTAACTGCTTAAGTCTGACTATAGCTAGACATTAGGTTTTTCTAGCACATCTGCTCGGCCTTTTGGCTAAGATCAAGTGTAGTAAAAAGGGCTTAGTATTTGATTTGCTGATTCAGGCATTTTACTGTTAAGAGACTATCTCTGTAAATATAGTAAATTCTGTAACGCCTAAATATTTGGCAAAAGTTATTTCTATGATGATTTAGAAAAGGAACAGAAAATAGATCATACTGACAACTAATCAATTAGCTCTTCGGGAGAGGAAAGGCAAACCAATCACACTGAATCAGCAGCTCTGATCGTGCCACAACTAATAGCCTAGAGAAGCAAACCGACTTTTGATTGTAGAAAACGGAAGGAATTGTATTTGACATCCAAATATGTAGTTAACTTTATGAAGAGGGGTTCAAGTGGATTGTGAATGGTTATTACTAATCCAAATATACTCTCTTGACCTCCTTGTTCCTTGAAGAATACAAGTGTATAATTAATGTGATAGCAACAAACATTTCTTCTAGATGTGTGTAAGAAAGCTTTACATCTCATCTTATTATTTAGCAACCACACTAACTTAACTCCTTGGCAAAAATTGTTCATACTTTTGTAGCTTGATTGCCCTTAAAAACTTCCCTGTTTTTGCCTTGAACTTATCTTCAGCTTGGAGAGAAACATACACAATATTTGAGGAAAGTAGGTCAACTGCTAATTAGCAAAAATAGTATTAGCTAAAACCCAATAAGGGTTTTTTTTTTCTCTTTTGTGTAAAAAGGGGACAGAGACAGTACTCAAAGAGCCAAAGACAAACTGATCCTTTAAAAAAAAGGAAAAAAGAAAAAGAAAGCAATTAAAGGGAATTTAGTCAGAATGTCAGGAAAAACTGAGATGTTCTTGGTAAAGTTTGATAAGATATAACATGACAACCACACAAGATCTGGATGTAGAGATGAAAAATGAGGTTTGGATGGGGTTGGGGAGGGAGGGAAGAAAAGAGGAAAATAAAATAAGAATGAGGGGAAGTAGAGAAAGAAGAGATAAGGAAAGAGAGGAGCAAAGGAAATATTAAGTACAAAAACACAGATGGAAGGCTCGATTTGAAGGAAAGACATAGCCCAAGAAAAAAGTATAGCAAGGGCTTAAAATTCTAGAATTAAAAATAAGATTTCAAAAAAGATTTATGAAATTTAAAAAGACAAAGATGACTTATGACAGAATTACACGAAAAAGATTAGAAAGCTAAGGATGTTCGAAGTAACTCTATTACAGAATAAATCAGAAAAAAATTTTAAAGACCGGCCAGCATGTATGAAAATGTAATCAATGTTACAGATAAAAGGCTGTGATGAACATATAGTACATGCAGAGAAAAAAAGATAGTTTAAAGCAAATAAAGAGAATGTAAATGGGGAGAAAACACCTATATTTGTATATTTTGCAGTAAAATTTCCCCTAAAATGAAGTAGTAAGCACATCAAAAGAGTATGGGATACAATAGAAAAATTTATATATATTATATATACATATCCCGGTAATGAGCAACACAGATACATACCAGGTAAATTATCAAACTTCATGGATAAAGGACAAGATTCTTTAAGGGCACAGGCAAGGAAAGCACATCACTAGCAAGAAGGATATCAGATTGGTCTCAGATTTCTCTATCGCCACATTCAAGAATATAAGATAAGAAACTTATGGACATAAACTTCTGGAAGGAGAAAACAGTCTCACTCAGGAATATTCTACCCATTCGACTTGACAAATATAAAGATAGCAGATAGACATATCAAACATGCTAGAACTCTAGAAATATAGTATCCATGAATTCTAGAGGATAAAGCTTGATAAAATGCAGCAAACTAGATCAATAATGAAGAAGGAAAATGCATCATAAAAGGACTGGCAATGGACATTAAATCTACTAACTGTTTTGCTATGAGTGAACATCTGGGGAATTGTGTTTGCAGAACAGATGGTAAATTTCATAAACTCTAACAGTTTAAAATATTATAACTAACAAATACTGAAAGATATGGGGTGGGGAAGTGGGGGAAAGGTTAAGAATGCTCATCACCTTTCCTTCAGACTAGGGAATACATTGATGCTACCTAAAATTGAAAGATGTAGTTAAAAAAAAAAATCTACAGTGATACTAAACACTTAATATTCTTTCCTCACTCATTTAGGAAACTTACAGAATTTACAAAGTTTACAAAGAAAAAAAATTTTGAACGAAAACATATAAGTTTTTTAGTTTTTCCATTTCAAATGCCATTTTTCTTTGCAAAATTCAAGTAAACAAATTTAATTAAAATTTTATCTCTATCTCTGGGGTGCCTGGGTGACTCAGTTGGTTAAGCACCAGACTCTTGATTTCGGCTCAGGTCATAATCTCAGGGTCTTGAGAATGAACCCCATGTCAGGCTCCACACTCAGTGGGGAGTCTGCTAAAGATTCTCTCTCCCTCTCCCTCCCTCTCCCCTCCCCCCTCATGCTCACATGTTCCCCCTCTCCCTCCCTCTCCCTCCCTCCCTCACTCTTCCCTCCCCCCTCATGCTCACATGTCCCCTCCCTCCCTCCCCCTCACTCCCTCTCCTTCATCTATGGAACATGCCCAATCTCCTCTGATCTCTATCTCTCCAGGATAAATAAATCTTTAAAACTTTTTGTCTCTACCTCTATACATATCTATGTTTCTACACACGTATATACAAGATGTCTGGAAGGATATTAACATCTGTGAGATTTTGGATAATTTTCTACTTTATAATTTTGTATATGGCCTGAAATTTCTTTATGATGACCCTATGTAATTTTGATAGGTAAAATTTATAGTGACCTATGAAGTCAGTTTGTTAGGTTGGTGAAAATTTTTCTAGTGGCTCCCCGCCACTCTCCAACCCCAAGTACTACGGAAAGATTTTGGTAGAAAGTGATAGCATTTGTTTCACTACAGGAAATATTTTGTTCTTATTGTACCATCCTCACCAGAGCAAATGAAAGGCAGTGTGGAATGGCTGGTTACAAAAAGTACTGAAGTGACGGCTTTGAAAGAGAGAGCTCCTTAATCTAAATTGACCATCAAACTGCCTGGCCACACCTAACCTTCCTATTCATACTTGGGAGCCTGGAGATCATGGTTTGGGACACATAATTGTTGCTTAATACCCATTGAGTTGTTCTACACAATTCTAAGGCTTTGCTTTACACACAGATTATTGGGCAATAGTCCACTAAATTCAATAAACATTAAGAGCTGAACTCCATTCTAGGTGTTTTTTAATGAAAATGTACAAACCAAAAGTGCAAATGTCCAAAGAAACGGCATGGTTAGAGGTAGGGAGGAAGAACTCTGTGCCATACGGAATAAAGTGCTGTATGCAATCCCTACCATTTTCTGGCACAATCTTTCATGATATACAGCCAGCATTTCAAATAGTTTCTTCAATTTTATGTTTCTTCATAATGGAATAAGGTTGAGGCTAAAAACGACCACATTTATCATTACACATGTCTTCCTTCTGTATTTCAATCCTACTTCATCAATATTAGCTGTTAGCTATCTTTTGCATTTTCCTCTCATTTTAATAAAATAAAGGCAAGCTGCAATAATCAATAAAATTTAATCAACACCACCAAAATTAAAAAATTGATTCCACAGTTAGTGCCATCTTGCATGAGCCAATATAAAGTCAAATTGGAACCAAAAAAAGTTTCAATAAAGAGTAGAAGGTGTGCAAAAGTCAAATGTATAATATTCAAGGAACAACTCCAACATGAAGAAGACCTAAATGCTTTAAATACCCTTTAAGTTTGTTGAAATGGGGATTTGGGAAAATCTATCACAGAGGGAAAAGTAAAATTGGCTATGAATCATTACAGCTGTGGAAAGGGAGACTGTTGACCAGATGCACAAACACAATCAACAAACTACAAAGCAGTGAATCATTTCAGAAAACACTCACTCTAAACTCAATCTGTAAGAAAGGGAATAACAGGGCTCTTCCTATGTCTGAAACACAGAAAAATTCAAATTCTTTAGATACTGGAAAATACGCCTATAGCAATTGCAATAGCACTTTAGCTAGAAAATTTGATAAATCTGATAAACCTCTCCTCCTCCTGTCCACACAACTATCTGTTCTTTAAATGTTAAGATAAACATTTATAGAGAAACCTTATCGTGCAATAAATAATCTAATAATTGTTTATTGCATTGTTATCTACTTGAGGAAATAGTCTTCTGTTTGGAAACTCAGAGCTATGGAAATCATGTCCTCAGAAGGGAAAGTAAGAAACATACAGCTCAAATGAAATCTTACATGTAAATATCCCTAATATAATACTTAATCCCAAAATTATTTGGGGGCCCCATCTATACTGTAAATATAGTTAAATAAAAGAGAATGTGAATATAATAGAAACTCAACTTCTTATTCACCAAGAAAGTATGCAAAAACTGCTAATTCATTCCTCCATATATAATATGGCTTTTCAAACTTTTAGAAGGATAGAACCAACCATTTATCTTAGGAACCAAAAAATTGGTACAACTCCAAATAAAAGTAATAAATCTATTCACCACTTCCATACTAATTTCACTATTTATGGTAACCTTACCAATTATAATAACCACCTCTAACATCTACAAAAGTGATCTATAGCCACACTGTGTAAAAAATATCCTCTCCTATGCCTTCATATCCAGTCTAATCCCCACAACAATATTCATTTATTCAGGCCAAGAGAATTGTTTTAAACTGATACTGAATTACCATTCAAATCCTAAATCTATCCCTTAGCTTTAGATTAGACTATTTCTCAATAAGATTTATACCAGTAGCACTTTTCATTTCATGGTCAATTACAGAATTATATCAGCATGATAAAACTCAGAGCCCAACATTAACCGATTTTTCAAGTACTTATATTCCTTATTACTGTACTAATCTTAGTTACCACCAACAACCTTCTTCAACTTTTCATTCTGAGAGGGAATAAGAATTATATCATTCCTACTCACTGGGCAATGACACAGACAAGCAGATTCAACACTGCGACCCTCCAAGCAATTCTTTTTCTTTTTTCTTGTTACATTTTTTAAATTTAAATTCAATTAGCCAACATATAGTACATCATTAATTTTTGATATAATGTTCAATGATTCATTAGTTGCATATAACACCCAGTGCTCATCACATCATGTGCCCTCCTTAATGCCCATCACCCAGCTACTCCATCCCCCCACCCAACTCCCTTTCTGCAACCCTCAGCTCCTTTCCTGGAGTCAAGAGCCTCATATGGTTTGTCTCCCTCCCTGATTTCTTCCCATTCAGTTTTCCCTCCCTTCCCCTATTAATAGTCCTCTGCACTATTCTTTATGTTCCACATATGAGTGAAACCATATAATTGTCTCTCTCTAACTGACTTATTTCACTTAGCAGAATACCCTCCAGTTCCATCCATGTCGATGTAAATGGTAGATATTCATCCTTTCTGATGGCTGAGTAATATTCCATTGTATATATGAACCACATCATCTTTATCCATTCATCTGTTGAAGGACATTTTGGCTCCTTCCACAGTTTGGTTATTGTGAACACTGCTGCTATGAACATTAGGGTGTATGTGCCCCTTTTTTCACTACATCTGTATCTTTGGTGTAAATACCCAGTACTGCAATTGCTGGGTCATAGGGTAGCTCCATTTTTAACGTTTTGAGGAACTTCAATACTGTTTTCCAGAATGGCTGCACCAGCTTGCATTCCCATCAACAGTGTAAGAGGGTTCCCCTTTCTCCACATCCTCACCAACATTAGTTATTCCCTGTCTTGTTAATTTTTGCCATTCTAACTGGTATAAGGTGATATCTTATTGTGGTTTTGATTTGTATTTCCCTGATGGCAAGTGATGTGGAGCATTTTTTCATGTGTCTGTTAACCATTTGTATGTCTCCTTTGGAGAAGTGTCTGCTCATGTCTTCTGCCCATTTCTTGACTGGATTATTTGTTTTTGGGGTATTGAGCTTGATAAGTTTTTTATAGATCTTGGATATCAGCCCTTTATCTATAATGCCATTTGCAAATATCTTCTCCCATTCGGTAGGTTGCCTTTTAGTTTTGTTGATTATTTCCTTTGCTGTGCAGAAGCTTTTTATCTTGATGAAGTCCCAATAGTTCATTTTTGCTTTTGTTTCCCTTGCCTTTAGAGATGTGTCTTGCAAGAAGTTGCTGTGTCCAAGGTTGAAGTGGTTGCTGCCTGTGTTCTCCTCTAGGATTTTGATGGATTCCTGTCTCACATTGAGGTCTTTCATCCATTTTGAGTTTATCTTTGTGTGTGGTGTGAGAGAATGGTCCAGTTTCATTCTTCCGCATGTGGCTGTCCAATTTTCCCAGCACCATTTATTGAAAAGACTGTCTTTTTTCCATTAGATATTCTTTCCTGCTTTGAGGGTCCATCTCTGGGCTCTCTATTCTGTTCCCTTGATCTATTTGTCAGTTTTTGTGCCAGTACCATACTGTCTTAATGATCGCAGCTCTGTAATATAGCTTGAAGTCAGGCATTGTGATGCCCCCAGCTTTGGTTTTCTTTTTCAACGTTCCCCTGGCGATTTGGGGTCTTTTCTGGTTCCATACAAATTTTAGGATTGTTTGTTCCAGCTCTGTGAAAAATGTCAGTGGTATTTTGATAGGGATTGCCCTGAATGTGTAGATTGCTCTGGGCAGCACAGACATTTTAACAATGTTTATTCTTCCAGTCCATGAGCATGGAATGTCTTTCCATCTCTTTGTGTCTTCCTCAATTTCTTTCTCAAGTGTTCTATAGTTTCTAGAGTACGCATCCTTTACCTCCAAGCAATTCTATAAACCACATAGGAGGTAGTGGATTCAAACTGTATCAAGAGCATGGTTCCTATTTACCCTAATTCTTGATATTTTCCAAATTTTTATACTCAACTTCAATCATATTAATTCTCCATTAATCAGACTGCTTTTAGCTACAACTGGCAAATCTGCCCATTTTGATATTCGCCCATGACTTTGCTAGCCATAGAAGGCCCTATACTCATTCAAATACCATAGTTGTAGCAGGTGTCTTTCTTTTTTTTTTCTTTTTCTTAAAGATTGTATTTATTTATTTGACGGAGAGAGAGCACAAGCAGGGGGAGCAGCGGGCAGAGGGAGAAGCAGACTCCCCGCTGAGCAGAGAGCCTGATGTGGGGCTTGATCCCAGGATCCTGGGATCATGATCTGAGCCAAAGGCAGACTCTTAACCGACTGAGCACCCAGGCGCCCCAGCAGGTGTCTTTCTACTGATCCATTTCCATTCACTAATAGAAAATAAAATTATTCAAACAGCAACTCTTACTAGGAGTTATCACTACATTATGTACATCAATCTTTGCTCTTACCCAAAATGGTATTTTAAAAATTGTTCCTTTCTCCACCTCAAGCCAATTAAACCTAATAGTAACATTAGTATTAATCAACCACGTTTAACATTTCTCCACATCTGCATTCTTCAAAACTATACTATTTATATGTTCCAGATCCATTATTTATAATCTAAATGACGAACAAGACATCTGAAAAATAGGACTATTTAAAGCATTACCTTTTACCACAACCTCTCTCATCATTGGTAGCTTAGCATTAACAGGAATACCCTTCCTCACAGGTTTTTACTCTCAAGACTTAATTATTAAAACCACCGACGTATCGTATACCAACGCACATGAGCCCTACTAATTATTCATTGCCACTTCCCTAACAGCTGTCTACAGCACCCAAATTATGTTCCTCACTCCGAGGACAGACCCATTTTTCTACTTTAGCTGTAATTAGTGAAAACAACCCCTTCTTAATCAATTCTATTAAATGTCTTTTAATTGGGAATATCTTGGCCAGATTCTTAATTTCCAAGAATACTCCAACTACCTCACAAATAATCATGCCTTACTATCTAAAATTAACAGCCATTGCCATGACCATCTTGGGTTTTATTCTGGCACTTTAACTGAACTTTACAACACAAACTCCAATATTTGATCATCCTTCATACATATCCCAATTCTCAAATCTTCTCAGATATTTCCAACTAGTATACACTGCTTCTCACCATTCATGAAATTTATTGTCAAGTCTGGGTCTTATATGTAACTGATAAATTATTGAATCCTACATCTGAAACTAATGATTGTTGGCTAATTGAATTTAAATAAAAAATTTAAAAAATTTTATTGGCAAGTCAGGAAATCCAACATCATTACTACTAGACTTAACTTGTCTAGAAAGTGTATTACCAAAATCCATTTCCCACTTCCAAATAAGAATCTCCATACCAATTAGACCTTTTTGGTCAGGAATTAAATTATATGTTTTCCTCTTTTCTCATCATATTAATCCTAAACCTATACCTAATTTCTACGAGTAACGTGTAGAATAACCATAACACCAATCAGCAACAATCAACCAATCATAACTATTAGTCAAATACCACAACTATATAATGAGGCAATCTCTAAAGGCCCTTCACAAAAACAAACAGACCAAAACAAAACAAAACAAAGCAACCCCAGAATCCCCAGTATCATAGATTACTCAATTCCCTAACCAATTAAACTTAAAAAATGAGGTGGATATTATGTTTAAGACCTGAAACTACCATAACTTTCACCAACAGCCCTGAAAGAAACATCCCCAAGACAATTATATTAGAAACCCAAACCTCAGGATATTGCTTGGTGGCCAAAGCCTTGTATAATCAAAAACCACCAATATCTCCCCCCCATTAAGTCTAAAAAAAAAAAAAAAAAAAAAAAAAATTAAACCTAAAAAAGATCCACCAAAATCTGTTATAATACCACAACCGATTCCACCACTTAATCAACCCTAACCGACCATAAATAGGTTTAAAAACAAAACAAAACAAAAACCTGTAAAACTAATCACAAAAATAGTACTTAAAACACAATATAGGACATTATTACTCTCACATGGATTCTTTTTAAAGGATTTATTTGAGAGATAGAGGGAGAGTACACACAAGAAGGGGGAGGCTCAGAGAGAGGGAGAGAATCTCATGCAGACTCAAGGTTGAGCTCCGAGCCCCACATGGGGCTTGATCCCACAACCCTGAGATCATGAGCAGAGCCAAAAGTCAAGAGTCCAATGTTTAACTAACAGAGCCACCCAGGCGCCCCCTCATATGGATTTTAATCATGACCAGTGAACTAAAAATCGAGATCGTATTTCAACTCTATGTATATTAATGACCAACATCCAACAATCCTATCCACTAATCCAGATTATCAACTTATTTATCAGTCCCAAGCATTTCATCATGTGATATTTTGGCACTCTTTTAGGAACCTGCTTAACTTTATAAATTCTAACAGGACTATTCCTAGCTACACACTATACATCAGACATAATAACTGCCTTTCATCCAAAACCCATATCTACAGAGACGTAAATTGTGGATGAATTATCTGATATCTACACACAGTGGAGCATCCATATATTTTTATCTGCTTACTCATTCGTGTAGGATGTGGCCTATGCTATGGAGCTTATACCTTCCTAGAAACATGAAATATGAAAATCATTCTATTATTCATAATAATAGCCACAGCATTCATAGGATTTGTGAAGCCAAATATCCTTCTGAGGTGCAACAGTCCTTACAAATCTTTCAGCTCTGCCTTTCACCAGCATTAGCCTGGTAGAATGAATCTGAGGGGGACTTTCAGTCGGCAAAGCTACTCATCTGTTTCTTCACCTTTCACTTTATCCTCCCATTCGTGGTCTCAGCCCTGGTGATTGTCCATTATTTCTTCATGAAACAGGATCCAATAACCCATCAGGAATCTCATCTGACATGGATAAAACTCCAATCCAAAATTTCACATAGTGAAAGATATCCTAGGACCCTTATTCCTAATTCTAGTGCTGTCCATTTCAGTCCTATTTTCACCTGACCTTTTAGGAGATCCAGACAATATACTTCAGCCAACCCCCTCAAGGCTCCCCAATCCCCACATTAAGCCGGAATGTCATTTCTTATTCACCTGCACAATTAAAGGCCCATTCCTAATAAATTAGGCAGTGTATTATCCCTAATTTTCTCAATTCTAATTCTAGCAATTACTTTAATGCTTCACACATCAATAATAATGAAAGATAATATTCTAATCCCCTTATCAATGCTTCTTCTGATTACTAGTAGCAGACAGAACACTAACATGCATTGGAGGACAACCAGTTGAACATCCATTCATCTTTATTACTCAGCTAGCATCAGTTTTACATTTTTTCTTCATTCGTGTACTGAAGCACTCACAAAAATTACTAAAAATAGTCTTGTAAAATACAGAATGTTTGTGATGTATTTCTCCGTTCTCGTAAGCCAGAAAAAGAATACTTCTCCCTAGGACTCAAGGAAGAAGCTCCAGCTCCACCATGAGCACCCAAAGCTGAAATTCTACATAAACTACTCCTTGAAAATTCATACATGAACAGTAAAACATTGTCACGTACTGTTAGTATGAAAAAATCCTAAGTTAATCCCATTGCTATGTACTTCGTGCATTCAGTCTACCACATATTTAGTGGTATATATATATATTTTTTTTTATATATATATGATTTATATATATATAAATCGTAACACATGCATGTATAATCACACATTAATGATTTGCCCCAAATATTACAATGTACATTAAACTAATATATGAAGCAATTTATTGTACATATAAATCCTATACCCCACAAATATCCTTGATAGAATACACATGATTAATATTACATAGGACATATTAATCAGACATACCCCATTAAGTCAAATCATTTTTTTTAAGATTTTTTTCTAAATTTATTTTTTTTAGAGAAAGAGAGTGAGCACGAGCAGGGGGGGAGGGTCAGAGGAAGAGGGAGAAGCAGACTCCCTGCCAAACAGGGTGCCCAACATGGGGCTCGATCCTGGGATCCCGGGATCATGACCTGAGCCAAAGGCAGACGTTTAATCTACTAAGCCACCCAGGCACCGCTAGGTCAAATCATTTCTATCAACATGTTTATCAAAACCAAAACCAGTACTTGACCACCAAGCTTTGAGAAACCAGCAACCCATCCACAAATGTGTCCGTCTTCTCTCTGTGGCCATAACATGTGGTTTCTACAAATTATGTGGTATCTGGTGCTTACCTCAGGACCATCTCATCTAAACCTGCCCACTCCTCCCTCTTAAAAAGGACATCTCAATGGAATAATGACTAATCAACCCATGCTCACAGATAACTGTGATGTGATATATTTGATATTTAATTTTGGTGGGGGTTGGGAGTGGGGATGATGCGACTCAGCTATGGCCTTAATACAGTTAAACACTTGTACCTAAGGTTATACTGAATATTATCTACATCATCAACCATATGGTATTATTCAGTCAATGGTTACAGGATATGAAAAATTACACGTGTGCATATGTATGTACTCACTGATTAGCTTAGCAGACTCCCTACTCCCACTTAAACCTTATACCGTATGTAACCTTGCCAAACTCCCAAACAAGATTAAATATATCAACCCTAATTTCCTATCTTCAAAGCACTTTGATTATGACTAAACACAAACCTGACCAAAACTACAGATAAACATTCCTATTCTCCACTCTCATAGATTAGAAAAAAAACTACCCAATTTTAAAATTTTTTTTCATGGATACCAGTTATGCTACTTAAATTCACAAAATTTCTATAGATAAGAATTTCCCTAGATCTGACATTTTCTTTAATTAAAATTAAAGTATATTAAACTAAGCCTTAAAATAAAATTACCCATGTCTCTTAACCTTGAGAAACTAAAAAAAAAAAAAATTACTCAATTTTAAAAATCATTCAACTAATACCAACAGATCACTTAAATCCATAATTTTTCATGGGCATATCTGATTTGTTAATGCAGCTTAATTAGAGCAAGGCACTGAAAATGCCTATATGAGCTTACTAACTCCATAAACACATAGGTTTGGTCCTAGTCATTCTATTAATGTTTAATAAAATTACACATGCAAGTATCCAGTGAGAATGCCCTCTAAATCAATAATCAAAAGGAGTAGTCATCAAGTAGACTAAAATGTAGTTCATAACACCTTGCTTTACCATACCTCCACAGGAAACAGCAGTGATAAAAATTAAGCCATAAACAAGTTTGACTAAGTTACAGTAATTAGGGTTGGTAGATTTTGTGCTAGCCACTGAAGTCATAGGATTAACCCAAATTATTATAGCTTTGGTGTGAAGCATGTTAAAGATACTCCTACAATAAAGTTAAATTTTATTTTATATTTTTTTAAAGATTTTTTATTTATTTATTCGACAGAGAGAGAGACAGCGAGAGAGGGAACACAAGTGGGGGAATGGGAGAGGGAGAAGCAGGCTTCTCCCTCTGTCAGCAGGGAGCCCGATGCGGGGCTTGATCCCAGGACCCTGGGATCATGACCCGAGCCAAAAGCAGATGCTTAACGACTGAGCCACCCAGGCTCCCCTAAAGTTAAATTTTAATTAGGCTGTAAGAAGCTACAGCTAAAAAACAAAAAAACCATGAACATGACTAATATTCTTGACTACAGGATAGCTAAGACTCAAACTGGGACTAGATACTCCATTATGCTTAACCCCAGACCCAAATAATTATAAACAAAAATACTCACCAGAGTACTACTACTTGCAACAGCCTAAAACTCAAAAGACTTGGTGGTGCTGTATATCCCATTAGAGAAGCCTGTTCTATAATCAATAAACCTTATCAACTCTTGCTAATAATGGCCTATGTACTGCCATCTTCTACAAACCCTAAAAAGGAATTATAGTAAGCAAAAATATAAGACATAAAAACTTTAGGTCAAGGTGTAGCTTATGGGATAGAAAGAAATGGGCTACATTTTCTACTCTAAGAACATTAAATTTTATAGCAAAGTCTTTATAAAACTAAAAACTAAAGGAAGATTTAGTAGTAAATTAACAGAGAGCTTAATTAGGTCAAGAAGCACACACATTGCCCATCACCCTCCTCAAATATCAAAACATATTTAGTAATTATTAATAAGTTATATGTAAGAGGAAACAAGTCATAACAAGATAAGCATACTGGAAAGTGGACTTGGATAAATAAATCAAAGTGTAGCTTTAATAAATCATCTAGTTTACACCCGGGAGATTTCATATTATACGACCACTTTGAACCAAAGCTAGTTCAAACTTACCAACTTCAGTTATAAGTAAATTAAAAGCAGCTACCAATTAAGGCTTCAAGCTCAATACACGGTATTTATCTTAGTTCAAAAACAGAACAAAACCAACTCCTAACCTAATACTGGATTAATCTATTAGTTAATAGAAGCAATACTGTTAATAAGAGCAATAGGAATTATTTCTCCTTGCATAAGCTTACATCAGAATGGAACCATTGATAGTTAACAAAATAAATCCAAGCCAATAATTATTAAATCCATTGTTAACCCAACACAGGTATACATTTAAGATTAGGAAAAAAGTGAAAGGAACTTGACAAACACAAACCCAGCTGGTTAGCAAGGACATCACCTTTAGTGATTTCTAGTGTCAGAAATACTGCCTGCCCAGTAACATCATGTATAAGATCTTTGATATCCTGACTGTGCAAAAGCAGCATAATCATTTTTCCCCTAAATATGGACTTGTATGAATGGCTGCATGAGGGTTTTACTGTCTCTTAATCAGTGAAATTGACCTTCCCATGCAGAGGTGGGAATGACATAAGATGAGAAGACCCTATGGAATTAATTAACTAGTCTAAAAAAAACCAAACAAAACAAAAACAAAAAAAATTAACCAAATTTAAGGGATAACAAAACTTTATATGGACTTACAATTTTGGTTGGGATATAATTTATAATTTAGATGGATTTATAATTTTGGTTGAGAATAAAAACCTCCGAGTGATTAAAATCTAGACTAATAAAAAGTATTTTATCACTTATTGATCCAAAATATAGATCAATAGAATAAGTTACCCTAGGGATCACAGTGTAACCCATTTCAATAATAGGGTTTAAGACCTTGATGTTGGGTCAGGATACCCTAATGGTATAAATGCTATTAATAATTTGTTCAACAATTAAGTCCTACTGATCTTAGTTCAGACCAGAGAAATCCAAGTCAGTTTCTTTTTTTTTTTTTGTTTTAAGATTTTATTTATTTATTCAACAGACAGACAGCTAGAGAGGGAACACAAGCAGGAGGAGTGGAAGAGGGAGAGAGAAGCAGGCTCCCAGTGAGCAGGGAGCCAGATGCTGGGCTTGATCCCAGGACCCTAGGATCATGACCTGAACTGAAGGCGGATGCCTAATGACTGAGCCATCCAGGCGCCCCCCAAGTCTGTTTCTATCCTATACTTCTCCCAATGTGAAAAGATAGCAGAAATAAGGCCTACTTTACAAAAGTGCCTTCAAACTAATAGATATAATCTTAATCTAATTAATTTATACCTAGCCCTGCCCAAAGACAGAGTTCGTTAGGGTGGCAAAGCCCAGTATTGTGTAAAACTTAAACCTTAATTGCCAGAGGTTGAATTCCTCTTCTTAACAGTAGATTCATAATTAATATACTTTTATTAGTTAATCCTATATAACCCTTGTTATAGCATTCCTCCCATTAGTGGAGTGAGAAGTATTAGGTTATATGAGACTTCATAAAGGATCAAACATCACTGGCCTCTTACAACCTATTGCTGACACTGTCAAACCACTCATTAAAGAACCACTACAACCACTATCATCAGTGTCCACATTTATTATTGCACCAATCCTAGTCCTCACCCTGGCCCTAACAATATGAATTCCATACCATATTCATAATGGCATCCCATTCATACTAGCCATATCAAGCTTAGTTGTCTACTCCATTCTCTGATCAGGCTGAGCTTCAAACTCAAAATATTCATTAACCAGAGCCCTGTAGGCAGTAGCACAATTCTCTATGTTGATAGATTAGCAATCATCCTACTATCAGTCCTGTTACTAACTGGACCATTTACACTTTCAACATTACCCAAGAAAACCTAGGACTAATTTTTCCATATTGACCACTACCCATAAAATAATTCATCTCAATTCTAGCAGAAACCAACTGAGCTCCATTTGACCCAACAAAAGGAGAATCTGAACTCATTTCTGGTTTCAACAATGAATATACAGCAGGTCCATTTGCCATATTCTTTCTAGCCACTTATGCTATTTTTATAAGAATTCTATTTTTAGGAGTATTTCACAATCCCTACATATGAGAATTGTATATAATCAACTTTATTATCGAAACTCTTCCATCTGTTTTTTATGAATCCAAGCATCTTATCCATGATTCTGATTATCATCAACTCATTATGAAGAAATTTTCTACCACTAACACTAGCCCTTTGCATATGACATGTATCACTCACTACCCATTATGTTAAGCATTCCACCACAAACATAAATGTTTGATAAAAGAATTACTTTGATAGAGTAATAGAGGTTTAAATCCTCTCATTTCTAGGATTATAGAAATTGAACCTACTCCTAAGAATTCAGAAATCTCCATGCTACCATATTACACTATATCCTATAGTAAGATCAGCTAAACAAGCTATTGGGCCCAAAAATGTTGGTTTGTAAGTCAAGTGCTTATACACAGATTTGGTAACTATTTGGCACAATCAAGAGCCGTTTTCATATTAAATCTTTTATTGAATTTGAAATTTTAAACTAATATTTATCAGAACACATTTTATTTTGCAATTTGACTTACGACTTTTTTTAAATGTGCTTGAATTCAGACTACCTGACATTTAATCTTTGTGAAATCCTTGGGAAATTTACACCTTTGTAAAATTACCTAAAGCTGTGCTTCAGTTTCCTCATTTGTAAATGGGAATAATAATATCTCTCTAATAAGGTGGTGAAGTTTAAATTAAACATTTAGAATTATATTAAGCATATGTGCTGAGCAAAGATTAGCTATTATTATTACTGATCCCTTATTTACCAAATAGTAAGGACCAAGTTTTTATTTTAAAGATTTTATTTATTTATTTGAGAGAGAGCACTCTTGAGGGTGCGTGGGGAGCCGGGGCAGAGGGAGAGAGAGAAGCAGGCTCCCCGCTCCCGCTGAGCAGGGAGCCCAAAGTGGGGCTCCCAGGACCCAGGATCATGACCTAAACCAAAGGCAGATGCTTAACTGACTGAGCCATCCAGGTGCCCCTAGGCAAATATCGAAGTGCTTTACATATACAAGTGGTCCCTGACTTCCGATGGTTTGACTTACAATTTTTTGGCTTTATAATGGTGCGAAATTGATATGCATTCAGTAGAAACTGACCTTGAATTTTGATCTTTTCCTGGGCTGGAAACATGCAGTACGATCCTGTCTCATGAGGCTTGGCAGCAGCAGGGAGCCACAACTCCCAATCAGCCACATGATCATGAACCCATTCTGTTTTTTCACTCTCAGTACATTATTCAGTAAATTACATGAGATAGTCATCACTTTATTATAAAATCAGCTTACAGGATTTTGCCCAACTGTAGGCTAATGTAAGTGTTCTGAGCACGTTTAAAGTGGACCAGACTAAACTAGAATTTTGGATAGGTTTGGTATGTTAAATGCATTTTTTTTTTAATTTTTTTTTTAAGATTTTATTTATTTGCGAGAGAATGAGACAGAGAGCATGAGAGGGAGGAGGGTCGGAGGGAGAAGCAGACTCCCTGCTGAGCAGGGAGCCCGATGTGGGACTCGATCCTGGGACTCCAGGATCACGACCTGAGCCGAAGGCAGTCGCTTAACCAACTGAGCCACCCAGGCGCCCGTTAAATGCATTTTTGACTTAATATTTTCAACTTAGATGGGTTTCTTGGGACATAACCCCATTGTAAGTTGAGGAAGATCTGTATTAACTCACCCAATCTGCTCATAGCCTGTGAGATGGACTCTATGATCATTTTTCCAGACGAGGAAGTTGGGAAACAGAAGGGTTAAGTGGATTGCCGAGAGCCCGTGTTCTAAGTCATCTAATGATTTTCAACTTCGGCTGTGATTAGAATCACCTGAGGAGCTTTTAGTACCCTAACCCAATTAAGTCAGAATCTCTAGAAATGGGCCTCAGTAGTTTGTAAAACTCCCCAAATCACAGCATTAGGCTGCCCTGCATAACACATGCAGTGCAGACATACGAAAGAGGGGAAATCCTGCAGGCTCAGCTCATAGCCATGCCAGGTTCTTGTTATAAAGCTAGCCCCAAAAGTCCAAGGTGTCCCAGTGTAACATGCAGAAAATAAGGCCCAGCAGCAATTGCTTGCTAAAGCAATGGAAGACAATACACTTACCTTTGTTATGACTAATAGCCTCAGTAGAAAAGAACAATTTAGCAATTCCATGGGTCCGTGTTCTCTTCACTCTTGCTCTAGAGATAACCATAAGGTAGCTAAGGAAATAATAAAATATTCTTGTCAGCTATAATCTTGATTTCTTGTTATGCGAGGCAAGATCATTTGAAATGAAGTTATATTTATTCACAGCTACATGTAACTTAATCAAGGCAGAAGACATTTAAATGACTAGCACTGAAAAAGGAAAACAATATGATCCCTGATTAATACAATTACTAATTTTCTCTCCACTTATATTCCTATTCATTTGTGCTCGCTTCAGCAGCACATATACTAAAATATTCCTATTCATTCATTTATTCAGCATTTACTGAGCATCTATGTTGTTCTAGATGCTCAGCTAACAACTCACATTGATGAAGTTAAACAAGTTCAATTTCCCTAGATCATACAATCTACCATTAACCAAGAAAGTAGAATTTTATAAAGCTAATGACTAGGAACTACAGTCTTAATTTTTTAAATCTCCATTCAATATAGCAACTGTTTATCAGAGGTTCTAATATCAAGTGATAAACTGTTAATTAAACATGATGCCAAGTAGATGGAGGCAAACCCAAACCTAAAGCTATAAAATGCCTCACTGAGAAGAAATCAAAACCTAAGGACAACCAATGACCAACAGCCAACAGGGCTTTAGCTATAGCTAATCAAATAATTTCCTTTCTTTGCTTCCAAATTTACTCTAAATAAGTGTCTTTCCTACCTGTCTACAGAGTACTGCTAACTACTTGCGGTTTGGTGCTGCCCACTTAGAATAGTTTCTGTTCAAATAAACTCTTAATTTCTAATATGCCTCAATTTATCTTCCAACAAAATTTTCCAAAAGTTCTTTCTGGCTTGAAAACATACTTAAACAAAATCTAAGCAAGTACCTATCATACCCTAAAAGTGGTAGAAATCTGGAAGGAAAAAAACTTTGCCTCATTAAGATACTAAGAATATCTGATGAAATTCAGAGCACGGGTTTGTGAGAACAAATTAGTTCCTCAGATTAAAAAAAAAAAACACCCAAATCATACTTGCAGGATTATATTATTCATGAAAGATCAAACCCAAAGCAGATAATAAATGATGTATATAAATAGTTCTTAGGGCTAGAACCGTACTCTACCTTCTCAAGGGAAAACATCTTCCTTAATACATGACCCACAATACTGTCAGTAATTTGATAGTTTTCCAATGATTTACAATTCAGATTTTAACCTTTTCATAATTTTTTAACACAATATTTCTCAACAAGTCCATTTATCTCCTTTAAATTTGACTTTTATAAAATGAAGATCAAAACAGCCTGTGATAATTCAATCAGGTAACAGGAAAAATGGAGATTCCTTTTCCTTTTCCCTTCACTCCTACCAAGGTAGGTAAGGTTAAAATCAATTTCTACAATTCTACCAACTTGTCCTTGCCTTTCTCATCTGTGTACTTCTACAAATATGCTAAAACATCATTGGGTATGCTGCTAGGGAGGAGGGAGCATTACGTGAAAATATTAGTTTTCATTGTAACCAAAGAATCTTTTTTATAAGATTGGGAGAATAAGAACGGGAGAATAAGAATTTTTATTTTTATATCTCCCATTTTTATAAGAATGGGAGAATAAGAATATGTATTGTTTCGTAATTATTGCCAAAGTTCCTCCTAAGTTAAGTGAGAAGCAATGATGAACAAACTACATTCGAAAGGAAAAATATTTCTTTCAAGTAAAATTTTATATCCAAATGTCTCTTCCTACTCCTTCTTGCCTCAGACCTTCCTTAATACCCAAGGATCCTTGTAGTAAAGAGGAATCTTCATACAAACTTCAATTATAGATGGATTATTAATAATCCTGTGTTAGATCTACTTAATTTCATAAATTCCAGCTGCTGAAAGCCATGGATGGCTAGAGATAGAAAAGAAAAAGGGTACAGCTGCAAGTGTCTATTTAGTACCATCTGGTTTTCATTCCAAATTAATCAATTATCTAGTCCCTGACACCTGCTATGCTTCCTTAAAACCCCATGAATCTACCCTGAAAGTTAATATAGAAAATGTCATTTTCTGCCATCCTTTTCTTGGTCCCTTCTTCCCTAAAGTTACTTTCCACACAGTGTCTTCGACACTACATAATTCCTAACTTTTGGAATTCTTTTTTTATTTAGTAAGTTCAATTACCTGAAATATTTTATAGTCCTCCTAGGAGGGTATGCCTTTATGAGCTGCTCATAATTGAAGGTCACTGAAGGGATCAGCAGAAATGAAATCTTTTCTGATCTTCCCTTATCTGACTAAATCAGAGCATCCTAAAAATAAAGCCAAAAATACAGCTGCCATTAACCTCTCTCTGAGGGAGTCCTATTTGGGAGATTTATCCCTAGCAGGAAAGGGATGGATTTAGCTACCATAAAACCCGCTCCACTCTATGGGAGCTTACAGTTCATCATCAGAATGAAAAGGCCCAATAGAACCTTCCATACTTTCCCACTGAAGTTCTAGCCACTACCACCCCCTTTTGTTAAGCTGATGTCAACCCTTGCTTCCTAGAATTCTGAGTTACTGCTGAGTATTCCCACATGGATAATCAACTTTTCTCCTGTTAATACATTGCCAGTTAATTCACAGTCCCAAACACTGCACCTAAATAGGTAAAGGGAAAGATTTTCCTGCCAACATAATTCCATATGTATTTTTGATACCATGGATGTTTCTGGAACAAGAGAAAGAAGTCAGGATCTCGTATTTTTTTTCAAGATTTTTCTAAACATTATAAGGAGCTTATAAGTTCCCCCAAATACATGAATTCTCTGTGTTGTGGAAATACAGGCCATAACCCAGATTATGATATTTAGATACAGCAAATCCTAGTAGGATATTTTTTCACTGCCTCAACTGACAGTTTTAGCCACAAATCAAGTTGCAAAGAACTAGAGGAGAGGGAGAAGAAATTATTGCCAAACCTATTTGCTGCCTTGAGTGGAAACACGCTCCTTAAAAGTGCATGATTCACACGTGACTGCCAACTGATGACTTATTTAAAACAGCCCAATTCTAGCCTAGGCTAAACATAACTGAGTCAGACAAAATGGTTTTTAGCCAATTCACACAATCAGCTCATTTCAACTAATTGTTCCCAATAAAACAAATTATAGAATTTGTCCCAATTATTGCCTAGGATCTACTGATATTGAAAAAAAAACCAACACTATTTATCCAAAATTCAAATTTATCTTGTATTTTATCTATCAGCTCTATTTTTTTGAGTTCTCTGGAGGATTACAATGTGGAGATAGGATTAAAAGTTACTACAACACAGTAAATATCTACACCCATTTATAATATTTTCCCCTTGTTGTGTTGCTCAGATTATCCCTCTTTGGGGACAAGAGTAAATAGCAGAGCATGAACAAATCTTAAGTAACAACCCTTTATTGGGGTAAAAATAGAAGTCTCTGTATCTAACTAGATCATAAATCATTAACAAATATACATAAAGGAAATTTCTAGGACTCAAAGCATTAATTGAGCTGAAGCACAGTCCCACCCCTAATGCGTAAATAGTAAGTAGGCATTTAGCAAGACTCTGATGGAGTGAGAGAGCTTGGAGAACGAAATGAAAACGGAGGGGTAAAGGAATGCTGGATCTTGCCACCGAAACTGTGGTGCATGGAACAGCATAACCAGCATCACCTGGTACCTTGTTAGAAATGCAGACTCTCAGGATACCCTCAGACCCATTGAACTAGAATTGTTGTTTTAATAAGATCTCCAAGAGATTCATATACACATTAAAGTTTGAGAAGAACTACTCTAGATAATGGGATTCTAAAAAGGGTAAATATGGGCACCCAGGGTCACTAAAAAGGGGGAAGAAAACACAAAACATAGTAGTAAAGCCTGTCAGCACAGACATTCCCTGCCTTGGCCGGTTTCTATAAGCAACACGTAGCTCCTAGTTCCTGTGAACAGAAGAGTTGCTCAAGAAAAAGGACTTAGTCTGCTCAAGTCTCTATAACAAAAATGCTACGGAGGGGGTGTCTTAAGCAACATTTAGTTCTCACAGTTCTGGAGCCTGGGCACTCCAAGGTGACAGCAGACTAGATGTCTACTGAGGTCCCTCTTGTGGGTTCAAAGATGCTGTCTTCTTACTGCTTCCTCACAGGTGGAAGGATAGAAGGAATGTGCTGGCACATCTTCTATGAGGGCACTGAACCCTATCATGAATTTTTCACCCTCATGACCTACTCACCTCCTACAGGCCCCACCTGCAAATACCATCACATTGGGGATTTGGTTTCATCATATGATCTTTGGGGCGACAAAAACATTTAGTCTATAGCAATATCCCTGGACCCTCCGGAATCAGCAAGCCTAACTAGGTGGATTAACTAAAGCCAGCTCACTGCCATTTATACACTACTCCTCTGAAATAATCTGGGATATAACCCAGTACCAATAAAAGAGGAGCATCAGGTACTTTCTAATCAAATTTAAACCTTGTATAAACAAGCAGATGTAATTATTCCAGATGCATCAGCAAAGTCTGCAACTAGAATGCCAAGTCAGTCTTGTTTCAGGTGCATATATATTGATGAAAATCTGATCTTAAGTACATTTATTTGAAAAATATATCTACTATAATATACGATAGCCATAAGAATGCCAAGGGCAGGGATATATTTAATAGGGTTTGTAATCTCATCTACTTAAAACTACCTTGGGGAACACTGCCATTTTCCCCACCAAGGACAAGAAATATCAATATGTATAATAGAATGGAATCATATTTTATTTAGATATATTCTTGTCCAGTATTTTGAAAGTGTTAGCACAGTCTTTCCAAAGCAACTTGGACAACTTTCTAAGATATATCTCATTATAAACTCTGCCTAGCAAAGGAGGTACAGTGATTAAGGAAAAAAATAAAACAAGTTAGTTAAGTCAATACCTGTCCCATTTATTAGAGGAGGGTGGAGAACATGGGGAAATTGTTTGGGTCGGTTGCAAAATAGAATCTGCTAATTAATTGATTTATGATCATTAATCTGTCCAAACCTCTTCCCTCATTACCGTCAATCCAGGCAAAATGGGCAAGTTAGAATTTGATTGGATTAAAGCAAGATATGCTCTGGAAGGATTGTACTCCTGTGTGCTGTGGGGTAATACTAGCGTATTAACAAAACTGTCACAAGAAGCATGCTTCCTCTTTTCAATTTCAGCAGCAAGTGATAGGCATTTATCAAAGGAAATAGAACTGAGGCTGTTGTGGGCAGGATCAGAGAGAAATTAGATGCAGATGATCTCTACCAAGTAGGCCAAAACCCTCTGATAAAAACAAATTATTATTATCTCTACCTTCCCTTGTTCTTTGCAAGTAGAACTAGTTCTTTAAGAGCAGTTCCCTTCTATATGGCTGCTGATCAGGGAAGAAGCTTCTCCCCAGGTCCGGGAGTGAATGTCGACATGTCTATGCCAATCAAGATCATTTATTTTCCCTTGCCCCTAATTGGTTTAGAAATAGGCATGTGATAGCATTCTGAACAATAAATATGATTCTGCCAGGAGGCTATAGGCTTCTTTACTTTTAAATAGAGATAGAGAGACATCTATTTCTATCTCTGGATGAAATTATCTGCACAAGATACTTGGAATTGCCATTAGCCCTCTTAGGGCCATGAAAAAAGCTAACCTAAGAAAAAAAATCAACATTGTTAAAGTTGGCAGAAAGGAAAAATAAAAAGAACCTGGGTTCCCGATCATATAATCAAGCAATGAATAAATCAAATCTGGAATCACTTAATTTGTTATATAAGATAATAAATCTATTTTGAGTTTGGTTCCTTTTACTTGCATCCAAATTTTCTTAACCAACTAAAAACTCATTAGCCAGAAAATCTATTATTCATATTCTATCCATTCCGAAGAGACACATCAGGTGGAAACTCACACAGAGTCACAGAAGCATGACTACTCACAAATGTGTCTTTACTCAAGCAAAGGGAAGAATGTTCTGAGGCAATATGTTATTACATTCAAAGTCAGAGTAGACCACTAGTGTTTCCTTCTATAATGTGAAGGCATCTGCACACCATGCTACTTCAATTTATATACTTGTGAGTTAACCAATCAGAATTTAAAATACCAAGATGGGGGCGCCTGGGTGGCTCAGTCGTTAAGCGTCTGCCTTCGGCTCAGGTCATGATCCTAGGGTCTTGGAATCGAGCCCCGCATCGGGCTCCCTGCTCGGCGGGAAGCCTGCTTCTCCCTCTCCCATTCCCCCTGCTTGTGTTCCCTCTCTCGCTGTGTCTCTCTCTGTCAAATAAATAAATAAAATCTTTAAAAAAAATAAAATACCAAGATGGTTTTCACCTAATATCTGATCTCCATTTAGGTTGGCTCTATTAAGTGGTTTCCTGAATGCTGTATATGATATTCCTTCAGATTGCCCATAACTATCACAAAGGGCTCTGTTGCAAGTAAAAGTCTCAAATGAAATTGGCTAGAAAAATAAAGAGAATTTATTGGCTCACAAAACCCAGTTGCTCTAATTATATCAGTTAGGAGTCCGGTTACTCTGATTCTCTATTCTGCCTTCTGAGGGCTTTGGCTTCATCCTCAGGCTCTACTAAACTTCCCCTTCACCCAAACCAGCATCAACACAGCTGTCCACACTCTTGCTTCATGGCAGGAAAATGACTATAGCAGTTCTTAATCTCAAATCCTAACCCCACAGTATCTAGGGGAAGAAAGAAAGCTCCTCTTTCTCAGAAGAGTTAACAAACATCTCACAACTCATTGGCTCTGATTTGTATATACCAACTGTCTAATTAAAAGGAACGAGTACATCAAATGGTGTAGGCTAATCAGTGCCAACACCTGGAACTGGGGTGGGGTTAATTCTACCTAACAACTTAGTTGATGAACAATGGGGGACTATCCAAAAAGAAAAATGTTGTCCTCTTGCTGAGATAAATAGGGAAGAATGGATGCTTGGGAGGCAAAAATAAATATTCATCATACCATGGAGAAATTAGCATGGGTTATTTAAAGAGACCATGCAGGCAAATGAGTGAACTTTTATTTTAATTTATTATTCTTAAATCCTAATTTTTTTTAAAGATCTGACTTCTGTCTAACGAGTTTAGGGATGTAGGGCAGATCTGATCTATGAGAAACAGACAACACTACAGAAAAATTACATACACCACGGTACAACTCGAGTCCCAAGGCTTATATTTAGCAGGTTGATTATTCATTGAATATTTTTTTATTTTCTCTCAAACATTAAATTCCAAGTATCTCTACAACCCCCACAAATCTGTCACTTGTTTTACTTTGAAAGCACTGAGAGCATAAGCCACAAAGGAAATTTAAAAGGAAGTTTAAACGTACTTTGGTCTATCATTAAATCTTATGCACAAATCTGCCCTACCCCTTTTTATTCCTCTCAATTGGCTGACATCTAGTTCACTGGGGGCAGAAAAGGAGAAGGAATTTAAAATAGAAATATTAGTTTTTAATGCCCACAATTTCCACATAATAAATTTTCTTTTCACATTAAATACTTGCAGAGTGTATTCAGCTCTGCCCCATTTAGCACCACGTTATACAATTTTTAGCTAATTGTACATTGTTTCCTATATAAGATTACCACTGTGTTATGTCATTCATCTTATTGCAAGCTTTCTGCTCTTTTGAACAATGCAGAGTACAAAACAGCAGAGAAATGCAGGATATGACTCTCATTATCATTACCATACTTTAGTAGTTTTAATGAGGTAGGGCTTAGTAATTCATAATAAAGATTATGCAATTTTCAATATTGCAATTTTAAAAGTGGTTTAGTATCTGCTCAATTTACCGGTTACTTCAAATATGCATCACATTATAACCTTCAGGTAAAAATTCTAGCTATTCACCAATATCATGATAAAATCATCACCTGATGCATTTATTCAAATTCATTAAGATTCATTTTTGCCTCCCAAGCATCCATTCTTCCCTATTTATCTCAGCAAGAGGACAACATTTTTCTTTTTGGATAGTCCCCCATTGTTCATCAACTAAGTTGTTAGGTAGAATTCATTAAGATGCAGTCAACATAGTATATTGCAATGGAACTGTATTTCATTTATTTATCCACCCATTCATTTATGCATAAAAGCACTCAGGCATATTCTAAGTTAGGTACTATATATACAAAACGTAATAAGATACACACTTTACCTCTAAAGAGTTCACTAAGTTGTCCATGTGCTCAAGCAATTTATTAACATAGGTGAGTTTCCCAACTTCTCTGTGCAATTTCCTCCTCTGTCTAATGAAGGTAATTATAATACCTACCTTGTGGGCCTGTTGTGACATTGAAATAAGAAAATATACATGAAGTGCTAAGAACAGCTCTAGCAACCTAATATGTACTCACTAAATGTTAGCTATTATTGTTAGTATTACATAAGAGAATAAAAATCCCAAAAATAACTAGTTCTGTTAATTTGTTCAATATATTCTGAGTGCTCACTGTGTTCTGGTCTATGCAAGGCCCTGAGAATATAGCAATGAAGGAGATAGATACATTATCTGCCCCCATAGGGCATCCAATCTAACTCAGGAATGAGAAAATCAGTAATATTCAAAGTATATGACATGGAGGAGACAATATATCTAGTATATCCCACACCTTGTGCCAGAAACCTTAGAGAACTTATATCAATTTATTATCCTATGAGGTAAAGCTCAAACAGTGGCAGTCATACACTTCCTAGAATAGAACCCAGATCCAAATATAAATTAATTTCTTAAGCTCTGTACTATAAAGACCTCCTAAATCACAAAGAGCAATTAGGGTAGTTTGGGAAGTCTTCACCAAGAAAATAAAGAGCTTTGAAAGATGCCACTTTGAGAAATAAGTTTGAAGTAACTAATTTAAATTAATATTTCCCACTGCGTGTTCTGTGGAGCACTATTTATACAAGATATGGATAAAATCAGTTAATGTTGAGAAGATAGCAGTGGTGGTATAGTTTCTTACTCTTGAATCTCATCATAAAATCAGAGCAACTAGGAAAACAAAACCAAAAACCCACAGAAAAATCTCTATCAAAACCAAGGGGCAAAACAGCCCCATAACACAATATGAGTGTGAAAATCACCACTAACTCTAATGCCTACATGGTATCAGAATCCATTATGGGAGGAGAGAGAAGCAACTGATGAACCAGAGAACAGAAAAACCTTACAGTTGTCAAAAGATTCTCAGCAGCGGACCAAGCTTCTAAGCTACCGAGGGGTTTCACACATGCATAGGCGATTGGAAGGAATCAGTGGTAAAGTCTGAAGGACTAAAGCTACCTGGGACTTATGCCCTTTCTAACTCATCTGCCAAAGGCCCCCAGGACAAACAGCAGCCAAGGAGAAACTTCTGGAAATTGATTTGAAATTGGACAAAATGCAGGTATTAAAGAATAAAAAATAGACTATCCAGATAAAAATTGGAGTGGGGAAAAGCAAGTATAAGAACATGGTTTAAGAGTTCACAAGATAACAGAAAAGGTATTTATAGATCAGGATGTCAAAGACAGCTATTATGACCAATTTTCCTCTCCATAAAAAAAAAAAAAAAAGCCAGGAAAACAAGTTTTATTTAAAAAGATCATCAACAGAAAAAAATCGCTGTAAAATAATAAGAATAAAATAAAAAGAAATCATAACAAAGAAAATAAGGATTAAAATAACATCACTATAATTAAGTCATGCCAGCAAGATCTGCCTAGAAACTGATGAAAAGTGCAACCAATATTCCAATATAGAGGAATATATAAAGAAAAACGAAGTAAAATATAAAAGTATAATATAAGTGATATATAGGAAACTCATAAATGGGTTTTAAAACTCAATAAAAACATATTAAAAAAAAAAATCCAGGGCAAAAATGAAGGTTAAACCAAGGGGAATATAAGAGCAAATGAATGCATGCACACATGCGCGTGCACACACACACTTGAAGGGAGATATTGGCTAAAAAATCTTAAGAAAAGCAAAAATATACAATAAATTTAAAATATTAAATAATTTGAGGAAAATATAAAATATAATAGGAGGAAAGAGAAGACTCAACATATGTATAATTGGTTTTCCAAGGAAGAAAACCCAGGCAATGCATCAAAGCAAGTGTTAAAAAACTCTACGTCCAGAAAACTTACCTGAAATATACAATGAAATGGCATATTACAAAATATATATCTATGAAACTATGTATTAAAACGTATGTATCATATATATTTATATCCATATGGGAATATATATATTTATATAAATATAATTAGATTTTTATTTTATGTGAATAAAACATATATTCATAGATATGAAAATACATATTTTCACATATATATGAAACTACATATTGAAAATGATGAATTATGGTATCTGTCATAGTTTCAAATACTTATATTCAAAACAAATTTCTTTAAAGATTTAGTTATTTACTTGAGAGAGAGAGTGTGTGTGCACATGGGAGCAGGGGGAGGGGCAGAGGGAAAGAATCTCAGGCAGACTCCCCACTGAGTGCAGAGCCCCACGTGGGGCTTAATCTCACGACCCTGAGATCATGACCTAAGCCAAAATCAAGAGTCAGACACTTACTGAATGAGCCACCCAGGCACCCCCAAAACATAAATTTCTGATTCTTTATTTGAGAAATCTACAACAACTGTTCAGGAACCCTACAGCTAAAAAGCTAATCTCAAGAAATTTCAAAACAAACCTTCCTTTTAATTCACTTATTATTTTCAGAAAACTGTTACTCTTAAATGTGTAATTGTTCTTATAAGTCTTTTAAAATATAAACAAAAAATGCTATTTTTTATTTGTTTAAGAATAAATAAATAAATAAAAGTCAAATGGACTCATTAATTCATGTGTATCTGAATTAGAGAACCTATAAAAAATTCAGTATGTCTCTGGACTATATGCTGATAAAAAAAAACATGTAACTAAGTTCTGATGGCCTTTAAAGTTATAAGTATAAATTAAAGTAAGATTAGGTTCCCACTGTGTCTGATCTGACACTGCACACATAACCCCTGAAACCTACCAATTTTCATACGAGCACCCAAGACACTTAACGTGCAAAACTCTTCAACCGTTTCAAATCATACTATGCAATGTTACCTAGCCACCCTGACCATTATTTCCCTCACTCTTAACTTCCGTGGAAATTATTCTCTCATTTGGCCCAATCCTTCCTACTGGATAAAACTTCTTTGAGCTGGTTACACCAACTTTTTGCCTCACACATAAAGTTATGTTTGTCGTCTGGCTCACTCCATATCTGGCAACTCTGCATATCACCACTGCTTGCCCTCTTCCTTGAACACATGGGACCTTCATCATCATTAGTTCTCTGGGCTGATTCGTCCTTGAGTAGGATCTTCCATTAGGAAGATGTGCCCATGCAGATCACCCAAGTGGGCAGACTAAATAGCACTCAGCAATGGCCCATACTGCCACATGTTTCCAAGAGATGTAGGAGTGCTACAATTAAGAATCTGTCCATATGCAAAATAGATTATTTTGTGGTTACCCCGCCATTTGCTGTGGCTATTCATTATCCATGTCCCAATTTTTCTTTTCATTCCCTTCAAGGGATAAATTTAATCTCAGAATTACTCACTCATACTGAAGACCATTATCTACATATGAAATCCATCATCTACAGAATATGTTCCATTCAGCAATATTTTTTTCCTTTCACATCAAGTATATATATCAACAAAGACTTTATTTGCACAAAAGTGTTCTGGTAATTTTCTTTTAAATAATGTGATTTAGATCTTGCCATGATGAAAGTACAGTAAAAATGTTAAATTTGATTTGCTAAAATGAATGTGTAGACACTGAAGAGAAGACCTTAGGATGGTATGAGCTGTGTGCTGACATCATATTTTTTGAAAAAAATAGTCACTTTCATCATTTTATATGGAACAGCTAATAATACAGAACACTGCATATTGATGAGAAGAGCCCAGGATTAAGCCTTTCAATCAGCAATTATTTTCAGCAGCTGCTTTAGAAACAGATGCCTGCTTAAGTGATTTGATTAGTTGGACAAGTTACTTAATATTGGTTTCCAAAAGCCCAAATTACCAGATTAGCAATTTTCAATAGTTGTTTTTTCTGTTGTTGGTCTGATTCAATTTAGGTGAGATATAATTATCTACATACAATCAAGGTAATTTCCAAAAGTGTTAAGACTTAATCATTACTTTATCCAATTACCTTACTCTGATGTTTTTGAATGAGTACGACCTCTTTTTTTTTTGAGGAGCCTTTTAACCTGTTTGGAGAACTGTCTGAGTCCAAGGCTGTGTGAGTGATGTGTCAAGTGAAAGAGAACTAACATCAAATTACATCTAAAAATGTTTAGAGAGAGTAATTAGTAGCAGAAAGGCAGGAAGGGAACCCCAAATCAATTTATCCTGGTCAGTCTGCTATACTCTGTAGGACTATTACATACAAGCCTGAACATGGAGGTATTGTTAAACTCCTATGAATTCAAGGAGTTTAACGATTTTAATTAAAGTTACGTTGTTCGGTTCTGATTCTTTTAGTAGTCCTATAGAGAGAGTCTGAGACAAAATTACTGTCAAATGAAGCTCTTTTGTGACTACCTAAAATAATAATGGCTAATGCTATTTATTTGTAAGTATTTATTTTGTGCCAGGCACACTGTTACATAGTTTTTTATATGTGGGCAATGGTTAATGTATGTGCCAACTTGACTGGGCCACAGTGCCCAGAATATTTGGTCACACATTATTCTGGATGTGAAGGTATTTTTCAGATGAAATTTAACATTTAAATCAGTAGACTTCAGGTAAAATGGACTACTCTCCGCAGTGTGAGTGGGATTCATCTACTTAGTTGAAGACCTTAAGAGAACCATGACCTGCCTTGACCAAGAATGAATTCTGCCAGCAAACTGCAACTCTTCCCTGGGTCTCCAGCCTGTCAGCCTACCCTGCAGAGTTTGCTCTTACCAACCCTCACATGAGCCAATTCCTTAACATGTCTCTCTCTCTCTCTCCACAGACACACACACATCCTGTTGGTTCTGTTTCTCTGGAGAACCCGGACTAATACAATGTGTTATCTTAGTACTCCAACAAACCTGTAAGGCAAACAGTATTGATATTCTAGAGTTACCAAGAGACTAACCAAATCAAGATCATAAAGCTTCAGTTTAAGTCTGTCCACCTCCAAAGCCTAAGTTTTGGCTGCTATACTATAATGCAAACCAAGAAAGCAAATAAAGTTGCTATACTAGAACGCAAATTCATGCGAAGTAAGCAAGTATGTGGACATACGTGTGCATGGGCATGCATGTGCATGTGTGTTCACATGTGTTTGAGGGCGTGTGTGTGTGAGAGAGAGAGAGAGAGCATGCATGTGTATGTTGGGAGGGTGGTAGCCATGCAGCAATTTAGATGAAGGTAATTTTCCTCTGCATATTTGCAGTATAAACTCCTCCATTTAAAATGATCAGGTATTCTTAAGTGGTTGCCCTATGTTTTTTAAATTAAATAAGCATTATTAGAAGCTCCACCTCCATATGAGAAAGTCCTGTCTTTTTGGATCTGGAGAGAAATTCTAGGTCACTCTCATGCTAATGAAAAGAAAATTATTTTTAGAGGATATGCAGAGGATAAGTGTCAAGTTATTTAGGTTTACATCCCATAGAGTAGGACTTCATATCTAATTCCTTTGGCATACTGCTGACATGGAGGTGTTCTCATATCTACCACATTGTCTAATTATGTACTTAAAATTCTTCATATATATGATATGTTTATGTTTGATCTTGATATTTCCCCATGTTTATGTGGCAGACTGTGATTCATGTACTTGTTAGGAAAAGGAAGAATATATTTCTTTGCCATGTCCATTTATTCCCACAAAGTAAACCTGGGCTTGATCCAGAGGTATCAATGAGCTAATATACCTCCCAAAGTGCCCAACTCATGATTAACGCAGTCAGGTCACAAAGGTACCACTTAGCAGTTCTGGAAGAAGGCCTAACTTACTGCCAGGCAGTAGTTCAGATGCCCCAGGAATTTGGCTCAACATCATATGCAGTAGCTCTGGGAAGCACGCTAAATCATACTCATCAAGATTTCTGCCAACAGTGGAGGCTGAATGGGTTCCACAATTATTCTAAAGCCTTTCCAGAGATCCTGCCTGTGGTAACAAACAAATTCTTATGCTTTAGAATAGAATCAAGAAATGTCAGCGTGGTATGACAATTTAGAGATCACAAATCAGCACCCTAACTTTCCAGATATAAAGACTCAGTGTCGAAGGGAAGTGACCTGTTTAAGTGTCCCAAGTGGCTGCTAGCATGGTCTATTTTCCCTTCCACGTTTGATTTTGTGCTATTTGCATTGCCCCACATTCCCCCAAATAAGGTATGCTTGCCAGAAAAAGTCAGGATATAATAATTCAATCAAAACTAGAGATTTTTGTCTTTTGTCTAGTCATTCATTACTTTTCCTGGTAACTTTCCCCAGGAAATCATGAGTTTTGTTTTGGCATTTCAGGATGCTGCAAGCAGCCTTCTCAGAGTGATCTCGAGTTTATCAGTTTTATTAACAGGAGTGGAAACACTCTTTCCTCTGATGTGGAAGGCAGAAAGGTGGCAGCCCCCACAGCAGAGCCTGGGGCCTGGGACCTCCGCCGGCACTTGTTTTCACCTTCTCATGCCCTTGCTCAAACCCTGCTGCCCGATTTTTCCAAACATCAGGGGGTTCTGCAATGTTTCTGCCATCAAAGCAAAAACACCAAACAGGCCAGAAGAGTGGAACTCAGAAGCCTAGAGCAAAGCCGGACAGGCGAAGGGGATGCAGAGGAATCCCAGAGAGACATAGTTCTTGGTGAGGTCAAAATGGGCATCTTTTCCTGAGTTTCAGTCTACTTTATACCGTTTATGGGATGAAAATGGGAAAGGTAGCCAGAATGCACGGTTTCCTCCCAACTAGATATAGTTCTCAGCACTCTACATATTGCATGCCCTGGGTGCTATGTATAAGTGTCTATTACTTATCCTATACTGATGAGGAAACTGAGACTGGACACCCAGGCAGCAATTGACAGAATGAGGAGGCTGACTCCAGAGTCTTTGCTCAACAGCCTATATTAAAGAGCAGGCACTTTTCATGGGGGTATAAGAATGCTCATCACAGAGGGTGCCTGGGTGGCTCAGTTGTTAAGCGTCTGCCTTCGGCTCAGGTCATGGTCCCAGGGTCCTGGGATCTAGTCCCACATCGGGCTCCCTGCTCAGCAAGAAGCCTGCTTCTCCTGCTCCCACTCCCCCCTGCTTGTGTTCCCTCTCTCGCTGTGTCTCTCTGTCAAATAAATGAATAAAATCTTAAAAAAAAAAAAAAAGAATGCTCATCACAGAAAGTAATGAACTCCTAAACGGTAAATAAAACCCACCTTATTCCTCATAAGCACTGTAACCTAGGCTTTCCTAATTGTTACTGATAAAACAGGAAACACAGACTTTTAAAATCCTAAAGCCAAAAATAGAAAATTCAATCAATCCAGTCAACCAGTTAATTCGATTTATTCACTTTTAAAAAAAGTAAACAAAATCTATTCATTTCACTAAAAAAGGAATGGAAGTTTACCTTGAATGATTAATCGGTTCCATCAAAACAGACAATTTGGTGGCTCAGTGTGGGCACCAGCACCCTCTTGGGAAAGACAGCAGCATAGTCTGATACAAACAGCATGAGTTTTCATAGCTTCCATGGTAAAAAGGAGAGAGGCCAAAAGGAGGCTAAAATATCAGAGCAAAATTTGTTACATCAGTAAGATAGTACATTAAAAGCTGGGGTAATAAATAAAAGAAAAAAAATCAGACAGCAGAAACCGGCATGGACAAGAGTCTTGAGAGCATTTCTCTGAACAGGCAGGAATCTTGTAGTTTGAATTTGAAGGACCTACAGATGAAATTAACAGAAGTGAAATTTGGAAGGTCACCAGGGTGTAAATGAGATCTCTAGTCATAGCGCAAACTGAAATGACACCAAGCAGGATTGCCATTAGTTATGTAAATGTGGATGTCTATACTGACAGCCTGATTGATGTAGGCTCAAAAGGGTAAACAAGAACCAATTCAAAACATTGCCAGCTCAGAAACAATACCAGGTCTCAGTGCAGGTAACAAGGAGCCTGGGACAAAGATGAATTATCTGGTAAGAAATTGACCTCAAGGGGCGCCTGAGTGGCTCAGTCATTAAGCGTCTGCATTCGGCTCAGGTCATGATCCCAGAGTCCTGGGATCGAGCCCCGCATCGGGCTCCCTGCTCAGCGGGAAGCCTGCTTCTCCCTCTCCCGCTCCCTCTGCTTGTGTTCCCTCTTTCGCTGTGTCCCTCTCTGTCAAATAAATAAATAAAATCTTTAAAAAAAAAAAAAAGAAATTGAACTCAAGAAATCCTGGTTTTGCATGTCAGGCAACTCATCAGGAAATTAAGTTCCAGCACGCAATAGTCAAAACATGGTATTATGTGGGGCGCCTGGGTGGCTCAGTCGGTTAAGCGTCTGACTTCAGCTCAGGTCCTGATCTCAGGGTCCTGAGATTGAACCCTGCATTAGGCTCCCTGCTCTGCAGGGAGTCTGCTTCTCCCTCTGTGCCTCCCTCTGCTTGTGTTCTCTCTCCCTCTCTCTAATAAATAAATAAAATCTTAAAAAAAATCCATGGTATTATGGTGGTCATTGTGAGAGCAAATGAATATAACCTCTAACCTGAAATAAGGAATAACAATCTAGTATCAAGCTAAGTCTTCCAGTTTAAAATGGCTACCAATCCCTGATGTAGGCTTTCTCAACTTCTGAGCAAAATATCAGTAAAAACATAAAAAAATTCACAGGACAAGAAAACTGAGCTTCTCAAGGGAAGAATATTGTGAAGAAATTTAGGTCCAGCTAGGCAGTGAGGAGGGAGAAGGGCAATTTAAACACCATTTTCTTATATGCCCCACAGCTCTGCCTGGTCCTAAACATAGAAAAATAAACCACAACATGGAGCCTGTTCAAAACACATATCAATACCCAAGAAACAGAATGTTGCCTGCGACAGAATGCAAAAAACTGGCCACAATCCGTGACTCCTCTCTGCATCCATGCCCTTCACAATTTGCCTTCCTGCCATGAAAAGGTGGAGTCTCCTTTCCTTCCCCTTGAATCTCAGCTGGCCTTGTGACTTGCTCTGATCCTTATTATGCAGTGGAAGCAAAGCCGGCCGTGCCAATTCCAAAACAAAGACTCAAGAGTCCTTACACACTTCTGTGGTCTCCTGGAAACGCTTTGCTGCCATGTGAACAAGCCCAAGGAAGCCGGAGGGCGGTAAGGGACCAAGTGTGCGGAGATGAGTCGTCCCCCATGAGACCGTGCGAGACCAGCCAGCCCCCCTTTGACCTGGCGCTGGCTAAAATCTAATGATTGAGCTCAGCCAGGCGAGAAGATTACTCATCTTGAGCCCAGCTCAAATTTCTGACCTGCAAAATAGAAAGCTTAATAAATATGGCTTCAAGCCACTAAATTTGGGGGGGGTTTGTTTTACAGACTATTTGATACATGACCCTAAAGATTCCTTATTAGGAGTACAGAACCCTAATAAGGATTTATTATTAGAATCAGAACCTAATATTAGCAGATGTTTGGCAGGGTATTTTAAATACGATACATCCCCTTGTATGTTGGGAGGAATGATGTCTTTATATTCTTTGCATTAAAACCACTGTATTTTTCTTAGTAGGTGTTTGTGTTTATATGTCATGGAAGCTGTTTCTCCTTACAAAGAAAATATGGGATAAGATGGCAAGATGAGACTAAAAAAAAAAAAGGCAAGAAAACTGAAATTTCAATAGTAAAGTATGTATTGGATGCTAAATAAAACAGAACTGACCTTTAGAAAATGGATTCGATAAAACGAAAGGCAAAACTGAGACATTTTACCAGGATGCAGAGGAAAAGAACCAGAAAGAAAATAAAAAATATTGAAGTATGAAGATTTATATAAAATTTCCAAAGCTATGATAACTAAAACTATGAAAACAAAATAGGAAAAGACAACCAGACCAATAGCACACGACAGAGGGTCAAGACCACCCATCCCACTTTCCCATACATGAATGAACACTCGAACTTTGACAGGGCTAGCTTTGCTAATCAGTGGATACGGTTAGATATTTTACGTTTAAAGATAAACATATGATAAAATTTTAACAAAAGGAAAATGTTGGGCGCCTGGGTGGCTCAGTTAGTTAAGCAACTGCCTTCGGCTCAGGTCATGATCCTGGAGTCCCAGGATCGAGTCCCCCATCGGGCTCCCTGCTCAGCAGGGAGTCTGCTTCTCCCTCTGACCCTCCTCCCTCTCATGCTCTCTGTCTCTCATTCTCTATC
>NW_022589719.1:15720241-15891553 GCF_004348235.1 Phoca vitulina | reverse complement strand
AGTTAAGCAACTGCCTTCGGCTCAGGTCATGATCCTGGAGTCCCAGGATCGAGTCCCCCATCGGGCTCCCTGCTCAGCAGGGAGTCTGCTTCTCCCTCTGACCCTCCCCCCTCTCATGTGCTCTCTCTCTCTCTCTCAAATAAATAAATAAAATCTTAAAAAAAAAAAAAAAGAAAGAAAAGGAAAATGTTATACACAAAATTCAGGAACTCACTGAAGTTTTAAAGGTAATGGCAAAGCTTTATTTCATAAACTGGATGCCAAGTGCAAAAGTGTTTAATGAATTATTATTGTTATCTTATATACGTATTTTACCATTATCCTATTTACCTGAGCAATATTTAATGAGCCATCTTTTAAAAAAGATATTCTAGAATAAAAAATATAATGAAATATCAAGTATATGTTTAGATTTTTTTCAAACTTCTGCTTCTAAAATTTTAACTCTTTCAAAAGGTCTATAAACCCATAAAAAATTAATTAGAGATACTGATAAATGTGTTAGCTCTTCTACTGGCCTGCAGTTAGATACATCTCTTTTGTTTTAATGTTTGTAATATATCCTAGTCCTTAGAATCAGGTCTTAGCACACTACAGCACATTTAATAATATTACTATATCTTTATCAGTGTGCCCAACCTACAGGCCAGCACATATGAATTAGATCAGAGTGACTGGAATTTAGTGTAAGTGACAAAGTCTAGGTTCAGAGGAAGGAGAATTCAATTATCAAAATAAACACAACCACCGAAACTCCTCCTATTTATGGAATACTTTTTATGGATTTGATACTGTGCCCAGTTTGAATTGCTCAGCTAAGCAACACTTTTTCCCAAGTGATGCTTGGGCAAAGCTTATGCCTCCTTGAGTGGGACATCAGCTTTCCCGGTAGTTTTGAACAGAAAAATAATGTTATCCATGTATTTATCAGCCAGTTGTGTGGCAATAGCAGGTGTTTTGGAAAGAAGGGGATGCGTGATAGAGCCTCTCCAGACAACAGTTGCCTTGTCTGATGACAGTTTAACAAATCAGAAAACAGCCACGTAATGAACAAGGTACAGGCAAGACTCTGATGACCTGGTTATCCAGCCACAGGATCATCCCTTATTAGAAAGCGTCCCTGCCTTCCTCCTCCTAGAGTTTGATATTCTAGGAATACTAAACTGGTTATCATTCTAATTCCACATCCTGTAGTGGTTTCGTACCCTTGTGCCTTTGGCCACGCTGCTTCCTCACCCTTGCACATCTTTCTGTCATCCTCTTACCATCGTTCCACCAATCACAGACCCACCCCATTTGCTCCTCCATGGGTAAATCTACTGATCATTCAAGGCTCAGCTTAAACGCCCTCTTCTCCGAGACTCTTCCCACTGTCCTGGTATTCTCAAAGCATTCTCAGAGTTCTCTGGGTGGTTCTATTTCCAGACAATGACCACATGTATTGAAAAGATGTATTCACTTATCTGTTCCTCTCTTAAAGGAGAAACGCTGATGAATAAAATAATACAGAAGTAAATAAAGTAAAAATAGGAAAGTTTATCACTTTTGATTTCACTAATTACACTCATGAAATAATGTGTAACAATATTAAAATCCTCTTGAAGTATAATGTAATTAAAATAAAGTAACAATACTTGTGCAGTGGAGAGGTACTGTTTGTAAGATCCTTGACATGGAAGCCATAACATCAGTATGTGTTTTACTTCCTGGCATCGTCAGACTCATTAGCTCATTTAGAAACAACGACAACAAAACATTCTTATAAGAATGCTGGAATGAAATTAATGTTATACTTCCCAACCAAAGAAGTTTGGGTTAAAGTAAAAAGTGAAGATTATATAAATCTGGCTGGCTCAGTCAGTGGAGCATGCGACTCTTGATCTCGGAGTTGCGGGTTTGAGTCCCATCTTGGGTATAGAGATTACTTAAAATGAATTTTTTTTAAAAAAAATAATAAAAATCTTTTGAGTTAAAAATTACCTATTCTTTTTGAAATGTGATTGTTAGGCTAATTATTTTTACCTTGCTATTTATTTTATTAATAGACTTTAGTTTTTTTCACATAAATCACTCACACTTGTTAGCTATCTATTCCTTAGGAAAGCATAAACCTTTTTTATCAATGCATAGACTAGTTCTGTTTGTCAATTTAAAAAGTGCACCCGGTTAGTATCCTAGAAACAGCTTTAGTCTGCTGACACATAGATGGCGAATCTTCAGCATGTACTTATTTCATATATACCATGATACTTTACAGTACTTTATGATTTACAATTACCTACGTATACATTATCTCGTTTGAGCCTCATAGCAATTCTACATGGAAAGTATTCATATTTTCCCCACTTTGCAGATGGGGAAATGAAAGCAAGTAGCAGCTGTGGACTCCAACTCAAGGCTTCTTACTCTGATTCTAATAGTATTTCTATTACACTACAGCTATACCTAGACCAACCTTAATAATATATGTAATAAACTCATTTACAGTACATATCATAATCCAGGATTTTAAGTACACACACAAAATTCATGGCTTGCGATTGCTATTCATTCATATACAATAGTAACTTTTCACACATTCGATGAACATGTACAAAATCACTGAAGACATGAAACAAATTCATGTCTGGGGAAGGTTGAAGAAAATCAACAAAAACAATAAGACACAGAATTTTAACTAACAATTTATCTTTCATCTGTTTGATTATTTTCAATAACCCAGAAGCTATACTAGTATTTACCTACTTATTAAATTTCACTTATAAAAAAGCACTAGAATAATTTAGCTTGTTTGATTTTAGTTTATTTACTAATAAATTCACTTAGCAGGTTAAACCATATGGAATTGCCAGCATTCAGATATTTTTGACATAGAAAAACAGTTAATTTCAGATGGTTCAATTTAATGTTTGTATAAAGTGGGATAGAACAGCAATATTTTCTGTCTCTCCAGTCAGCAAACAGATGACATCAAATTTGATGAGATGCCATCCAGCCTAAGACAGACTGGTAATTTCCTGAAATAGTCAGCATTTTAGTATGAGTAATAAATCTCATATTTAGCATTACTTAATGCACTTTTAAGGAAAATCTTTGAGATTTTTGGCATGGCTTACCTCTAAGTACTACCCTAGGAACATGGGTATCATGACAGAGATAGAACCACAGGGGTATCAAATCTGTTACAAAAGTAGCAATATTTGGGGACTATTTCAAATTATATTAGTCAATAGCAGTTGACTCCGTAAATCTACTGTTTTCAGCTTTTTGTGTATTTTATAATGTCTTCAAAGAATATAAAAATAAACACTTAAGGAAATTCTGTTTGGGTCCATCGGGTTGAGATCTAGGCATGCACTTTTACAAACTCCTTAAATTATTCTGATACATGCCATAGGTTAGAAGCCACGTAATAAATGCCAATTGAATAAGACAAATGTTGAAAATAATTCATTCACATGGGCACCCCCAGTCTGCTATTGTCTGTAAATATAATTTATGAGGAAAGTTGAAGAGCAACCTGTCAGCACATATCGGAGGATCCGTGTAAGAGGGCAATATTCAGATGAAAGCAGAAAATACCAGTGTATTACAAAGCTATTTTTATTTTTATTTTTTTTTTTTAAAGATTTTATTTATTTATTTGAGACAGAGAGAATGAGAGAGAGAGAGAGAGAGCACATGAGAGGGGGGAGGGTCAGAGGGAGAAGCAGACTCCCTGCCGAGCAGGGAGCCCGATGTGGGACTCGATCCTGGGACTCCAGGATCATGACCTGAGCCGAAGGCAGTCGCTTAACCAACTGAGCCACCCAGGCGCCCACAAAGCTATTTTTACATATTCAGATTCGTAGTATTCTAAGCCAGAAACTGCAGTGAGGAGACAAGAAAGCCCTCCCTGCCACTCACTTCCATTCAGAATGGACCATCTCAATATTAACCTAGTCTATATCTCTGCTGAGGTCAATGAGACTTTATCATCCTTCTTGAATTATTTACTTACGCTGCTATAACCAACTACCACAAACTCAGTGGCTTAAAGCAATACAAATTTATTCTTTTATAGTTCCAGTCAGATGTCAAAAATCAAACTGTTGGCAGGGCTGCATCCCCTCCAAAGCTTCAGAAGAGAATCTGTTTCTTTCCTTACCTTTTCAAGCTTCTAGAATTGCATTCCCTCTCTTCCTTGGCTAATGGCCCCATCCTCCACCTTGGAAACCAGAAGTGTAGTCACATACCCGTCTCCTCATCTTTTCTGTAGTCAAATCTGCTTGTTTCTTATAAGAATACATTACAGTTAGTGCCCACCCAGATAATTCAGGACAATCTCCTCATCTGAGGGTTTTTAACTTAATCACATGTGCAAAGTCCCTTTTGTTCTATAAAATAACATTCACAGATTCCAGGGATTAGGTCATGGATAGCTCTGGTATCTATGGAGAGACAGGTATCATGCATATCTATTCAGCCTACCGCACTTCTCAACACAGCTTTCCAGTAACCACTGATAAGGGATGGAGGCTGGCCTGTGCTATGAAACCTCATTTCCTGAGATGAGGTCTATTTGGATTCTGAGTATGCAATTTTAGAACTCTAAATTCTTTCATCCAAAATCCTCATTTTACAGATTGTAAAACTGAAATCTCCTAGGGGCTTGCATAAGGTGTTGTGGATGGCAGATCTTCCCGTTGGCAAAGATATGACTAGAGCCCATGGCTTCCTAATAGTGACACCAATGCTCAGTCTGTCATCACCCAATGACCTGATAAACGGATGCTTGGAAGGCAGCAGGATGTGGAGAGTTCGGTTCACCCTGATGAGCTTGCTCTCCGCCAAGCACTGAGAGAGGGGAAGGGCTCCTGTTGCCTGCTGGGTGTCCTGGAATGCGTGAGGCTTTACACAGGATTTTAGAAAAGCTGATCGATTCTTGGTTGCAATAGTAGTTACTACTCTAAATTTAGTCAAGAAGTGAGCTTAAAGTCACAAAAGATAGATATCTGTGGTTTTCTTAAAACTTATGTTGACTATTTTCCATACCCATCTTTGAAGAATGATTTGCTACAGCAGAAAGAGGTAAGAGAGGAAGGGAAGGAGGTTTCCTTCGGTGGGCAATAGGAGGCCTGTCTAGACAACTTTTTCTTCTTCTTGAAAAATATGGGGCAGCATTTGTGATGCTGTGGGACTGGTTATGGAAGCTGTCTGGAGAATTTGCCCATCCAGTAGGGTATGATCATGACATGGACACTGACAGCCTGGGGTTGAATCTACGCCTCTTATATTAATTAGGTTCCGTGCCGGTGAAAGTAACAGAATACCTCCCTGATAATAGCTTAACCCGTAAGAATACAACTTGCTTATCTAACAAGACGTCTGGAGGCAGAAATCCCAGGGTTGGTTCCAAACTGAGTGATGCCATTAAGGACCCGGGAACTTTCCATGCGTCCGCACCGCCATCCTCAGCATGCAGGTTTCTATCCACAGACTGACTACCTCATGGACCCCACATTGCTGCCACAGGCTCAGTCACTACGTCTTCACATAACAGCACCAAGAGCAGGAATGTTGTTGGGTAAGGAATCCAGAGACAGAACGGCATATATTCTTGTGTCTCCTATCAGGAAAGAAAAACTTTCCTAAAAGTCACCAAGAGACTTCTCCTGACATCCTAGTGGCAGTAAGTAGGTGAAAAGCTTTCTAAAGATCATTCACTAATGTGGGGGAACTAAGTTGCTACGATTGCCTGGAGCAATTATATTTCATGCCTGTGCCTGAGCCCACCGTCACACCAAGAGCCAAGAAGGGTCCGGTAATGAGAAAGAAACGAGGAAACATTGTTGGTCAGGCCAAAATAAAGTGCCTGCCACCACACCCATGGGTATGCCACACAGAGCTGTTTTCTGACACGTTGTATTACAAAACTATGTGCGGTCCCCGGAGCCGGAGGGCGGAGCAGCGGCAGACTGTGAGCGGCACGTGGACGCTGGGGGGCTGCACGGCTGCCGGCCTCCCGCCCGCGCGGCGCCTCCCGAGCTCAGCCCTGAGCCACGCTGCGGCCCCGGGGGTCAAGGAGGGACGCCCAGCCCTACGATCGATCGCCGCCGGGGCCTGCGCCCTGGGACCGGAGCGACCCGCGTACCCAGCCACGCTAGCTTGAGCCTCCACCGCCGCAATCCGATTGTGAATGTCGGAAAGCAGAGTGTCCCTTTGATGACTCTAACAGCGAGAACTTTGGGCGACCCTGGCTCTCTGGATGAGACCGCCTATGAAAGCCCGGCAGAGAAGACACTGGACTCCTTAGCAGAGTTTTTTGAAGACCTCGCACACAAACCTTACACATTCGAAGACTATGATGTCTCGTTTGGGAATGGTGTTTTAACAGTTAAATTAGGTGGAGATCTAGGAACCTACATGATCAACAAGCAGACCCCAAACAAGCAAATCTGGTTATCTTCACTCTCCAGTGGGCCCCAGGGCTGCGATTGGACTGGGAAGAATGGGTGTACTCCCACCACAGTGTGTCCCTCCACAGGCGCTGGCCACGGGGCTGACTAAAGCCTTAAAAGCCAAATTGCACTTATCTTCTCTGGCCTATTCCGGAAAAGGCACTTGATGCCCAGCCCAATTCCAAAGACAATAAAAGCTATAAAGCCAAGACCACAGCTTCGTTCCGCAGCTGAGTATCTGTTTTTTTCCATTCCCACTTTTGAGGACAGTTGCATGGCGTGTAACGACTCTGTGAAAAATGTTTTGCTTCCCACCCTCCCCCAAGTTCGGATTTTTAATTTACATAGTTTTTTTGGATTTATTGTCTGATTTCCTCCCTCATAGGATATCCCTTCTCTTTTATAATGCCCATATACATTTCTGTATAACCTTACAACAAAGAAAAAGAAGAAGAAGGAAAAATTCCAGGAAGAGAAATGACTTGATTTCACTATTTGTTCTTTGAAGGACTTAACTACATAAAACCACAGCGAAAAGTGCCTGGCCGACCTCCCCTTTCTGTTCCCAAATAAAACTCGTTAAAGAGTTGCCTATAAATGTTAATAAATAAATAAATAAATAACCTATGGGCATGGAGGAAGCTACTACAAGGCTTAGAAGACATACAATGTGGTATGGTAAAACCTAATTATTGGGGTTAACACATGTCCTGGTTGGCCTGGGACAGTTCCAGGGTAACCTGTTGCCCTGTGTAAGTATGAATCATATCCAGTTTCACTTTCAAAAGTGTCCTGATTTGGACAATAAATTATTTGCTCTTTTTACCTAGTACATCTTTCATAACACAGTATATTTATACAGAAACAACATAAACTTTTGACCACAAGTAATGAAACTCAACTCAGACTAGCTTAGGAAGAAAAGGGGAATTTAATTGGCTTATGTTAACTAAAACTTCCACAAATAACTGGCTTCAGGGGTTATATCTTAGAGGCCTGTGTCCTTTTCTGTTGGTCAATTAATCTAGCTTCAGGTATAAAAAATAATCACCTTTGACAAGCCTTTTGCCACACCCTACCAGCCTTGCAACACCAGTGAGAAATGCCATCATGTTAAAGGTCTATTTTTTTTTTTTAAGATTTTTATTTATTTGAGAGAGAGAGAGAAAGAAAGAGAGGGCACAAGCAGGCAGAGGGTCAGAGGAAGAGAAAGAAACAGACTCAATGCTGAGCAGGAAGCCCAACGTGGGGCTCGATCCCAGGACTCTGGAATCATGACTTGAGCCAAAGGCAGACGCTTAATGAACTGAGCCACCCAGGTACCCCATCATCACGTTAAAGGTCTAGCAGAAGATTCTCAAAGAGGAGTCTGGTTGGCCTGAATTTAGCCATGTGCCCATTTCTAAACACACCATTAGGTTCAGGAGGATAATGTATTTTTAGACTTCAAGCCTGGGTTCTATGTCCACCCCTGTGTTTGGGGCAGATTTTATGAAGTTAAAGGCCTTAGCTTTGCTGAAACATATGGAACAGCTTCCTCAGAGGAAAATCAGTTTTGTTATCAGAGAATTGGAGAAGGGGAAGCTAAATAAAACAGATGTTCATTACCCACAGGGACAATTCTTTGACTAAATCTTTCAGAAGACGCATGAGATGCTCTGCTTTTACTATTGCAACATAGCATTTGTCTTCCAGCTCAGCAATAGGCCCTCTATTTGTTAAAAATTCATTATACTCATAACAACAGAACAGAGAAGGAAGAAACAGGCCTTCAACTGTTTAAACAGTGATTTCCTGCAATAAAGCTTACTTTGGTTCACAGTATCCTAAGGGGCTACAGCTTATAATTGTAAGAACCAAAAGTGCACGGAAAGGATGAACCAAAATTCTAACATACAGAATCAGTGCAAATTATGTTTTAACAGGTTCTATTTCAAATGAGCCTCCCCCCACACACACACTTTTTCTTCCTGAGTACTATTCATAGCACGGCAGTGGTATGTGGCTAAGGTACATGTAGAATGTTGGCCAGTGTAGTATGAAGTGGTCATGTGTATGTCCAGTGGCCCCACCTCCCCTTTCCTTTTTGCATTGCCTCTGTTTTGTGGTTGCCCTGCCTGCAGAAGGAGAAATCAATCCAACACCCAAAATCAATTCAAATATCAAGACTAATGACATCATGCATCACCAGGAGGGTATATAAAAGTTCATTACTCACATAAAGGGAATTTTTTTTTTTTTTTTTTTTTTAAAGTAGAGCAGGGTAGGCACCCAAGCTGGCTGGGAGCAGCTCGAGAAAAGGGAGAGGCAAGTGGTTTTGATATTTATTGTGGTTAAGAGGTATTGTGCCCAGATGTTTGTGTGATTTGATTTTGCTTTTATATTGACTTGCTCAGATGTGGGGCAAAGGGAAAGGTGCAGAGTGGTGCCTCAAATCTGTCAGTGGTCAAACATCAAAACTGGAGGCAGCAGACTCATTACAGCCTCGGGTCAGAATCTCAGCTCTGCCATTTACTAGCTGCATGGCCTTAAGTGACTTCAGTTTTCTAGGTTCACTTCTTTTTTAGGTGAAGACCATCATACTTACCTTATACAGTCCTTGTAAGGATTGAATAAGTAACCATAGGGGGCTTAAGACTGTGCCTGACTCATTGTAAAAATGTAGCAAATATTATTTTCCCTTCCTCCTGTGCACCTTTAATCTTCTTTATGCTCTAGGCAGTATGGTCTAGGAGGCCATTCTTGATCTTCTTTCCACAGGAAATAAATAAATACATTCATTCATAAAAATATATAATATGTAATAAATATATATGTGTATATACACGAATTTACATATAATCAAATGTGTGTTTGTTTATAAGAAGAGAATGCCAAGGGATACCTGGGTGGCTCAGTTGGTTAAGCATCTGCCTTTGGCTCAGGTCATGATCCCGGGGTCCTGGGATCAAGCCCCGCATCAGGCTCTTTGCTCAGTGGAGAGTCCGCTTCTCTCTCTGCTCATGCTTTTTCTCTTTCTTTCTGTCTCTCAAATAAATAAATAAAATCTTAAAAAAAAAAGAAGAAGAAGAAGAAGAAGATGAAGAAAATGCCAAGGTAAAAGTAAAGATTAACCCAAGGTGATGAATGGCTAAAAGAGGGAATTTGAGCCATCCACAAGGCCACAAAGGACAAGCTGGTAGCAATGGCTTCAATTCAACCTCCATAGACATCGGCCTCCTTCATATATGTTAAGTGTACCATATCACATCCTTCATATATGTTAAGTGTACCATATCACAGAATGATGTCAAGGCAGATATTTCTTTCTGTGAAGAAGCTGATAGATGGAGGTAGGAAGTATGCTCCAAGAATGTAACTAAGATGGCCTTAATCTTTCCCCCAGATTGACCAAACTTTAGACAGGCTTCTTCCTACCTCTATGCCCCTGACTTCCCTTTCCTTATAGCACTTACTTTGGAAAACATGAATACCTTTTCTACTCCTTTGAAATGTATATAAATAGTCTCCAAGTTCTTGTCAGTTTTACAACCCCAGAAATGTCTTTCTCAAGAATGTGTAAACCATCTCTTTAAAATATAATCATCAGTGAAGAAAGCACTCCTATCTCCCAGTTTCCATAAGAGGGTGAGACCCTTGCTCCAACTGGTAAAACTACTCTCTGTCATGAAGATACAAGAAAGTTTAGTTTTCCTGTGGGAAAGGACAGTTAACAAACACAGATGGCCTATGACCCCCTCCATCTCATCTCCTACAAACTCTCTAGCACTTTGTTTCAGTGGAGCTGAGCTCCTGTGGGTTCTATCCTCTCTCTCCTATTGCAACAGTTGTGAATAAAGTCTTCTTTATCTGTTAATCTTTGTCAGCAAGCCATTTTGCTTTAACAGGTACCTTCTTTGTAGATCCAATCTTACCATGTTTTACTTTGCAGAAAATGCTTTCATGCATGAGCTGTTGGCTTTCTTTTCCTTTCTCTCTCTTCATCTCTGTGTGTTTGGGAGCATACATCTGTGCTGTGCATTTACTGAGGGAAGGGGAAACTCCATTTTCAGGCAATAGGTACACTCTAAATGACACTTGAATCTAAATTGTTCAAGCTTTCCTCAGTGACTTCCTGCATGAGACTCTCATGCACTGTAGACAATGAGTTTTCCCTCTTAGAGGTCAAAAGTTGTAGTGTTATTTACTTAAGTGTGAAGAGAAGAGTGTTGTGTTCTATGCGTACTAACTCCTCAGGGAGGGTGGATGGTAGCACTCCTCAGATACAGGGAAGGACTGGAGCCTTCCCAAGTGGCTCATTGAATGTCAATGCATCTGTTACAGCTGAAATTCCAGTCAGGGACAATAGCCCCCTGGGAGGAGCACCCCATTCCTTGTTTATTTTGACCTGCTGCTGTCATGGCAGTGTGGACATGATGATAGGTAAGCCTAAGCAAGAGGACCCAGAGTCTGGGAAAAGGATGACAGGGGAAGGAAAAAATACAGAGAGATGATAATGAGAATAACAGTTGGCTCACTTAAAAGACAGTTAAAATATTATAAGATGCAATTTATTCCCAATGAAGTTACCTCTATTTACACTGTGGTTTTGTATATTTTACACCATAGTTATACTTCCATTCTCTGAAAATCTATGCTGCAATTTGGATTTATAGAGCATTTTATATCTACTCATCAACTGAATCCTATTCTCAGAGTTTCAAAATAATAGCATACCTATAAGGAGATCAATAAGAGTATCAAAAATAGTTATGGCCCTAAATTATCAGACCCTTTAAAATCTAAGTTAGGTAATCCAGGTTACCAGGTATCTCATACACTATTGTATGGGGCAAAAGGAAATAATAGGAATGAGGAGAGCTAGGCTAATGCCTTCTCCAGCCCAAAGAGCAGAGGAATGCCAGAGAGAAAAACTGAAGGAGGATGTTCTCAATAATACCAAGGAATAGAGCTCTAGGGTAGAAGCTGCTTCAGAAAGATAAGAGCAATAAGAGAGACAGGCCTCTCCAAAAACAAGGGGAAACATCCAAGTGAGTTCAAAACATGTCTTCTCAATAATAAAGGATATATGAATTTCAGTACTAAGTTCAATATTAAAATCATCTTCATTTAGGGGCACCTGGGTAGCTCAGTTAGTTGGTTAAGTATCCGACTTTTGGTTTTGGCTCAGGTCATGAACTCAGGGTCATGCGATGGAGCCCCGCGTTGGGCTCTGTACTGGGTGTGGAGATTCTCTTTCTCCTTCTCACTCTGCCTCTACCCCTTCCACCGCCCCTCTCCAAAACCAAACAAACAAACAAAAATCATGTTCATTTAAAATAGCTGAGCAAATACTAACTGAAGACATTTGTTTATTCAATTTCAATTTTTTAAGACATTTTCCTTTAAAAGTTTCTTTTAATTTTTTGTCATTTATATTTTAATACATGTTAGATAGGTTAACTTATTTTTCTCATCTTGAATGTTTAAGTGATTTTTAAATTATTTTTATATAATTATACTAGGTCATTTTTTTAGGCTAAAAGGTATTGAGAAATAAAATCATCTATTCCTACATATAGCTTGGACAATGAGGAACAAAACCACCTCCTCCCACAGAGCTAACTGTCTACTTTAACGTGACTTTATTATTCCCATGTCCTCATTAGCATAAATTACTATTCTATAAGTCTTTGCCCAGGCAAATCACTTGGTTGCTAATTACAGAAACTTCCTGAAATATCCATCAACTCTTCAAGAGAATGCATTAATAGACAGTTATGCCCTAAACTCTTGCTTTTAAATCCTTGCCTTGAAGTTCCTACCAATTCTAAATTGTTATATCATGTTATATCATGTTAGAACTTACCCAGTTTTAATAAAGCCTTCTTCATCCCCCCAACACTAACATTGAAAGATACACCTTAGTTTCTAACAGTGAATTCCAACCCTTCGTTCTCCCCTCTGAGACACTACCAAAGCTTTGGAAGTTTTATTTTCTCTTACCAAGAAAAACAATAAACTCAATTTCGCCTTACTAACAGGTTGTGATCATTCATAAGATGACATTCAATAATGTCTCTGCTTCAGTGACTAGAATTCCCATGCTATTAATGACAACTTGAGCTCCACAGCAGAGACAAACTGCAACTCAAGGGATCAGGTTCCATCTGGCCAGCAGGTTGCCATCCAAAGGAGACATAAGTAGTGTTTCAGTCTAGCCACTGTTTTTCTCTCCCTGACGTATTCTTTCTTCCTCCCTTCTTCTCATAACAGAACACTTTTTCTTGTGGGAAACCCATCCCATTGAGTTTGGCTGAGACTCTCCCCTCTCTCATTACTGACTACTGCATGTGTGGCCCATGATGCCAACCTGGCTAATCAGAGCACTGTAAGCCACAGCAAATAGCACATGACCCAAAAGGACTCAATCAGAGGCTCTCCCGTGACTATCTATTTTGGAAAAGGGATATTGTCTTCTCTGGAATCTCAAGTCACATGACTGATTTACATTTGGGGTTTCCAGGGGCCATCTTTCCTACCATGTTGTGAGAACTTGTTTGAGAAGGAAACCAACACAAAGATAAGAAGACCTGAAGGGAAAAATAAACATGACCTCTGACAACTTGCAAACTCCTGAACCTAGTCATTACCAAAACATTGCCCTTGAATGTCTGTGTGAGATGACTTCACCATTTAAAATCCCTATTAAAATGTCAATAAATTCTTTTAGTTCAACTTAATGAGGATGGGCTTCTGACATTTGTAATCAAAGTTCCTTCTATGATGGAAAGAAGAACAACACTATATTGTATATTTTGTTTGTCCCACTGAGACAAAATGTATAATCCCAGACCAGGGCTATCCATGTTGCCCTATAAAGTTAATACAAGTTGATTTGTGAGCACCTCCACGTATTTCTGCTAAATCTGGCCTGGCTTCGATCACACCCGAAACTCCTTGGGCTTGAGCATCAATTGAGAGTCTAATGAAAATGTTCCTGTTATTATGAGCAGGAAAACCTCTTCTTACATCTTGCCACTGAGAGCTTTATCCACAGCTCACTGATATGTATGCTGGGTGGTTGTCTCTTTTGTGTATCTGGTAGGTATTTTTTGATACTCTGATAGGCATTTGTGCTCCTCACTTTGTCTAAGAACACCAGACACAATATGCTGAAGAAATACATTTTGCTTTTCTTTCCTCTGCCATACTCAAATAACTGTAACTGCTCTGAACTAGGATGTCCACAGGCCTTGGCATAAAATAAAAAGGAATAGCAGGAAAATTATAAGGCAGACAGTGACATTTAGTTTTAGGGAAAGAAAAGCTAATTTTGACTAAATTCTGAGATCTGAAAAAAGGAAAATACTTATTCTGGATGGCAAATACATTTCACCCAATTTTGATTATGCATATTACTTTAAGTATTCCCCTTAATGATAACTTATTTAATTGGTAGATAGTAGTTATTGTCAAATAAGGTTGCCTTTACTTCTCCTCAAATCTCCATAAAGTACAGTATATCAGCATAAGCTAGGTTATGATGTGATAATAAATATCACTGAATTTCAGTAGCATACAACAAAGGTTTATTCTTTATTGAAACCTATTTCCTTCTTGGGGCATCTTAATTCTGGAACTGATACTGACAGAGCAGTCTCTAGGTGGAACATTACTGGTTATTGTGGCAGACCTTGATCACACATTGGCAATAAAAGCTGCCACATGTATTTTGTTAACCAAGCTTGACATCAATGGGGTAAGGAAAGTGTAATCTTTTGCCCCCAAAAGGCAGCAAATATTCTGTAATAGTAATGTTTACTCCACACATATTGACAAATGAGAAGCTGAATTTTTAAAACTTTTTTTTTAAGATTTTATTTATTTATTTGTCAGAGACAGAGAGAGCACAAGCAGGGGGAACAGCAGGCAGAGGGAGAAGCAGGCTCCCCGCTGAGCAAGGAGCCTGATGCGGGACTCGATTCCAAGACCCTGGGATCAGAAGCTGAATTTTAAAAAAAATTAGATATTGCTGGAAGTCCATGTATGTATCACCTAATCTGAAATCATCTTAAAAACTCAACAAAAACATGCTTTAAGGGAAGACACAGATTACAAATCTGATAAAAATTTATTAGGAGGGGCACCTGGGTGGCTCAGTCATTAAGCATCTGCCTTCGGCTCAGGTCATGATCCCAGGGTCCTGGGATCAAGCCCCGCATCGGGCTCCCTGATTGGTGGGAAGCCTGCTTCTCCCTCTCCCTCTCCCCCTGCTTGTATTCCAGATCTTGCTATTTCTCTCTCTGTCAAATAAATAAATTAAATCTTTAAAAAAATAATTTTATTAGGAATCTGTGACAAGCAATTTCATACCCATCCCAGCTGAGGAGATATTTGCCCATGTCCTGGTATCAACTGAAGGACAGTAGAATTTGCCACCCCAAAATATGCCACTTTGGCATAAGAATTATTTTGAGCTGATAGCAATTGAGAAGATGCAGATACAAGAAAAGCTCTCTGCCCTCCTCTTATTTGCCTAAAAGCAGAATATAAATTTTCAAAAGTATCCTCACTCCCCTCTCCCACCAGGAGGAACAAAAATTAATCACTAGAGACAACTTTAGGCCCTATCAGCTTGAAGAAGGCACTAGAAGAATCTACATAACAAACTACTAAGCTTTTAGCTACCATTACTTTACCTTCCCAAATTTGTCACCCTTAGAAGCCTAAACTGCTTTCCTTCATTCTGTCATTTCTCCACAAATTTTATGGTTCTTAAAGATGCTCTATAATCTGGAATTCTAAGCCACTGCTTTGAGTTCTTCATTTTCCCCGGATAGCTCCCAAGTATACAAGAAATATATATATAAACTTCTATTTGTTTTTCTCATGTTAATCTGTCTTTCATTACAGGATGCTCAGTCAGGAACTCAAAAGAGTAGAGAGAAAATTACTTTTCCTTCCTTACACAACCAACGGGAGGCTAAGAGAAAAATAAACTCAACATTAAGTTCAGGGATCCTACTGCCTGGCAACGAGGATCTGGCCTGATAGGCAAGACATTTTAAAGAGTTCAGTAAACTCGGGGTGCCTGGGTGGCTCAGTCGTTAAGCCTCTGTCTTTGGCTCAGGTCATGATCCCAGGGTCCCGGAATCGAGTCCCGCATCAGGCTCCTTGCTCAGCGGGGAGCCTGCTTCTACCTCTCCAACTACCCCCGACTTGTGTTCCCTTTTTCACTGTGTCTCTCTCTGTCAAATAAGTAATAAATAAAATCTTTAAAAAAATAAAATAAAATAAAATAAAGAGTTCAGTAAATTCTTCCTATGCCCATCCTTACTTTGGTAAAGCACACAGGAGCAACTACTTATTGGTTAAAATGATACCATCAGTAACGTGTACAGAAAACTGCTGAATTATAAACAGCCCCACTGACAACCCATGTGGTGTTTTTTCTAGGACTTTTCTCATGCTGAGGAGCTGATGCTTGCAGATGATAAAAAGGTTATTCTTTTTCCAGTGCATTATCAATATAAGATCGAAAAGATGATTATCTTGTTCCTTATTATAATACTTTGAATGTGCGAGAGAAAAGGAGAAGAGAGAAAAATACCTCTTCTATTTGTCAGTAGATTTTTTACAAAAAAATATCTAATAAGAACAAAACAAACTCATTCACCATAATATTTTAATATTTAATATTTTTAAAATATTCTTTTAATATTTAAATTTTTTTCAAATGTTACCACAAAATTTTCAATGTCCTTTGTTTTGTTAATATGGAGAAAGCTTATAAAATAACAATGGGCTTCCTTTGGAAATTAAATTACTTCAATAATAATGAGTTTCATTTATAAAACCCAAAGGAGGAAATAAAATATTAGAAAGGAATTAGATGCAGTGTTTTTGGTACTCTTAATAGTTGGATTGACAATACTGTCAAACTAACCTCGTGGACAGAACCAGTCATTAAGATGCCAAAAACCACTGATTCAGGAACCATGAAAAAGTGACAGCACTGATATGGAGTGGTATATTTTGCTGCCAATCTGTTCACACACAGATTTCTATATAGACTTACTCCATGAAACTCACATCAGAATTCTACTTGGCATATAGTCTATTCCTCCGTTCAAACATGCCAGGTTTGACTTTAGAAAATTCAAATAAAATGTTTTAGTAGGGGAAAAAGAAAAAAGAATTTGCATTAATATCCTAATACATTACTAGAGGAAAAGAGGATCTCTGAGACACATTAGGGGCCATTAGTTTTACTTAGTGCAGAAGTACATTTTAGTTGTCCCTGTTGAAATGACTGTAAATATGAGAATTTATTTGGAAAGGGTCAAATAAACTGAGACTGGACAAATAAAATTGATATGGTAATTACTCTTACATGGTTCATCATATCGACAAACATTATAAAACGGGTAACATGATGAATTACAAGTATTCAGTCACAGGGAAGCCGGCTAGATTAGCTTCATGGGCTTATTTAAAATGTGTTGCTGTAATAAAATGGAAAGGAATAAGTGAATAAAAATTCTCCCCAGAAGCCATCATAAATAATTCATGTAAAATATTTCTTAAATTGGTACAAATTTCAGTATAAACTGGGTACAAATTTTTCGACTATACCTTCAATTCCCCTTATTAGCCTGTATTCTGGGACGATGGCAGGTAGGTCTGAAAGTCATTAATACAGTGCTATTTCTATTAATGAAAGACATTCATTCATTCTTTTATTCATTCATTCATATTCTTTTTGGTTTCCAAACTTTATCATCAATAGGGGTGAGAAGTCTTATTCTATGCCTTCATTGTTAAAATGGAAATAGTGCTCTACTGGGAAAGTCTCCTGATCCCAGCACATCCCTCTGTCCTCCACCCGCAATCCAAGTGTGATTTGATTGGCTGGATTGAAACCCTAGTTATGCTAACATTCAGAAGGACTCAGTGTACATTCCAACTCTTCTAATCCAGTCATGCATCACTTAAAACTGTTGGGGTCTCACTTCCTTTACACAATGAAAGGAATGGTATCAGTGCTGGTGATCTACAGTTAACATTGTAAATCAAATTCAGCTATCTGCAAAGAGAAGGTAGTTTGTTACAGATAGAATTACTTCTATTGAAGTTTCCCATTACTGGACTAACAAAGCCAAAGCATCTACATAACTCTGTGGGAAGGAAAACTTTTTCCTCTTTCCACTTGGGTCCAGTAGCTGGGGGTCTGCAGATTCATTAACAATAGACATAAACAAGAGGAAAGACAGCGTTTCTGTACACATGCGCAGGGGAGTTGCTCTACAATGAATAACTTCTGGAAGAGCTCTAAGTAAAGATTTATATATATATATCAACTTAACGAAAGAGGAGTATGGGTTTTACAACTTTGAAGGGAGAGTATGAAGAATCTCTTGGGTTTTTGGAGCACTAATGGGGATGAACAGTTTGTTTCCAAGGCAGCTGAATTTTAAGGAAATTCCCTGGGAGGGGGGTTAATGGCAGTTGTATTTTCCCAAGGCTCTACTTCAATCAGGTAAGTTTTCTTTCTGAAACTTCTGTAGCACAAATGTTTCCCCTTTAAAATAATATTTATGTCAACTCTGAGGGTCTGAGTGTGTCACACAGCTTTCTTCCCTGAAGATTTCTAGAATCCAATCCTGTCTTTACTTTCTTTTCTAGAAGAATACTGACCACAAACAGGGTCTACTGCTGGAAGAAAGATTTTCAAAAGAAAAGACCTTTTGCTTGGACTTTCATTTACATTTAAAAGAGAGACCAACTAGGCTGTGTAGGTGATTTGAAGATAATTACACAGCATGTGGCCACATTAAGTTTCAAGAATTTGTTTTAAGTCACTTTTAGAAAAAGAAACAGAGGTTGAGTTTAAGGGATTTTTATTAAAAGTTCTTAGTCTTCATGTAATTATTTGTCTGGGAAAAAACTGAAATATATTTATACATTGATGTTACCCTTTTTATAATATTTAAATTGTACCAAGTTAATTTTTCTCAGTAATATTTTAGATTTCATCCCTATGTCTGCAAGAGTAGTGATTTTGCCAATTAGGTTTATTCTTAGGTCACTGTAAAACTTAAAGAACATCAAAGCTTTTTTTTTTATTCTTTCATTCCTGTAGGCCACAGATGAAGTTTTTACAACTTTTAATACATAACACATTTGTTTTCATACTGATCAAAGTTACTACTATTTTTTTAATCAAATCATTGATATGTGAAGCCACTTCCAATCTTGTGGGATGATTCAGGAATCAGAGAAACTGAACGACAAAACAGAAAAAGCAGGACACAGTACAAAAAGCAAGCTAAAATAATGAGATTCTTAACTTTCAGGAATTCAGACCTTAAACTGATACTAGTACTTAAATTTTTCCTGAAATCATGTAAGAGGGCTGATTTAAGCCTGGAATGTAGCCGAATATTCACCTAAAATATGCTTCTTTGACAGGATTATTTTGAGCTGTTTATTCTTAAGAAACTGCAGAGACTGGTGAAGCTCTAAAAAACAGAGCAGAAGTTATTCTTTGGTAAGGGAAATTTACATTTACAAAGGAAATCTCCATTTGTAAGAGTGTCTTCCTCCCTGTAGAGGAAGACTCTAAATCATAAGAAACTCTCATCAAAGGAGAAGGCACAGACTTAAATCTGTATAACAAACCTTACCCTTGTTACAGTGCTTTCCCTGATAACCTCCCATAACTACCCTCCCACCCCCACCACCACCCCCACCATCTTTCTTTTCTCTTTAGCTGAGGATGGTATTTAAGGTCGTGGTTGGGGCCAATCTTATGGAGTTTTACACTCAGTTTTCCTGGGTATCTCGCCTGTATCATGACATGTACATATTATTAAATTTCTGTTTTGTTTTTGTTGTTGTTGTTTTTTCTCTTATTAATCTTTTATTACACGGGGGTTTCAGCCACAAAACTTAGAAGGGTGGAGGGAAAATTATTTTTCTTCCCTTCTAGTCTTCTGCTCAGCTGGTTTCCATATTCAAAATTACTGCTAGTTTTGATCCTAAAGATTCAAAGAAATGTGGAATAAAGTATTCCAAACAATGAAACGTCTTTATGAGATCAGTTTTCAAGCAGGGGCAATTCTGGTCCCTAAGGACAATTAATATCTGATCTTTTTGGGTGTCACTACTGATGTGGGGAACAAAGGCAAAAAAAAAAAAATTAATTTCCTTACAACTTACAGGTCATTGACAAGTCCTTGATGATGAAGGATAGTTGGAAGAAAGGCAAGCCGGAACAAGCCCTCCCCGCCCCCCCACCCCTCAACCTCCCCAACCCCCTACCTCTCCCACCCCCTCCTCCAGAGGAAACCACCCTTAAAAGGATTTTACACCACCCTGGAAAGAGCCCTCCACCCTTTCCCATGTGATAGGTAGATGACAAAAACCTGATTGGGTGACAGGCACATGGAGAGTTAATCAGATTAAAACAGCCCACCAACAAGTCCTAAAACCCCTAGTCTTAGAAACTCCAGTAACAAGCCTTTTGGGTCCCCTCCCTCTTCCAGAGCTTTGTACTGTCACTCAGTAACTTTACTATTGCACAATAAACTTTCTTTGCTGCCCACCACTCTTCACCTGGTCTACCTATTGTTTCTTCAAAGCTGCATGACCAAGAACTGCGAGCACAGAAGGAAAAAAATCCTGTAACATTGAGACTGGCAGAGTAACCTTCCTCTAAGAAGTCAACTGCCTCTATGTTAATACTTTGTTAAGAACAAAAAGCAATCTTAGCTTAACATTATAGCAACTCCCCAGGATCCTGTGAGTCTACATTAACATATAAAAATTCCTTTAGGGATAGAGAGAACATACATCAATATCATAAAAGCCATATCTGAAAAGCCCACAGCAAATATCATACTCAACCAGGAAAAGCTGAGAGCTTTTCCCCTAAAGTCAGGAACATGGCAGGGATGTCCACTACCACCACTGTTTTCAACAGAGTACTAAAAGTCCTAGTGTTTCGGGAACAGAAGGCAAGGTGAGGACAAAGCAGAAGCTGACACCCCAAAACCCCTCCCCAACCCCAGATGGGATATATGTGACATTCCTCATACACTCCTGGCTGCCCTAAAGCTAAGGAAAGGAAAAACAGTTAACTTACAGAGATCACAATCCTGCAAGACATGAGTCTCCCTCAGTTTACAAATGTCTTAGCAATTTACAAGAACAAAGCATTTCTCTTAATAACCTAGCTTCCAGAAGGAAATGTAGATACAATTAAATGTCCTTATAACCTGAAGCCCATTGACAGATACTTAAAGTGGGCAGAGTGTAATGTTCCTCCAGGAAGCTCCCAGCTATCTTCATGTTAATGCCTTGCTAGAGGGAAAACCAACCTTAACTTGACAATGGCAAGGACTCTGGTATCCTGTGGGTCTTCTTGAACAAATGAAAATTCTTTTGAAACCTCCCTTTTTCCTTACCTCCCCCAACTCCATAGTATATAATCAGCCACCCCTCACACCCCAGTGCAACAGTCTTTCTGCCCATGGGTTCTGATCCCCTGCTTTAGTAAACCAACATTTTACACCGAAGACTTCTCAAGAATTCTTTCTTGGTGGTCAGCTCTGGACCTTACCCCACCGAACCTCACCATTATTCCAAAACCCCATCATTAGCCTCAGCAATCAGACAACAAAAAGAAATCATAGGCACCCGAATTGGCAAAGAAAAAGTCAAACTCTCACTCTTCACAGATGACATGATACTCTATGTGGAAAACCCAAAAGACTCCACCCCAAAATTTCTAGAACTCATACTGGAATTCAGCAAAGTGGCAAGATATAAAATCAATGTGCAGAAATCAGTGGCATTTCTATTCACTAACAATGAGACAGAAGAAGGAGAAATTACAGAATCGATCCCATTTACAATTGCACCATAAACCAAAAGATACCTAGGAATAAACCTAACCAAAGAGGCAAAGGATCTGTACTCTGAAAACTATAGAACACTCATGAAAGAAATTGAGGAAGACACAAAGAAATGGAAAAATATTCCATGCTCATGGATTGGAAGAACAAATATTGTTAAAATGTCTATGCTAATGAGAGTAATCTATACATTCAATGCAATCCCTATCAAAATACCATCAGTATTTTTCACAGAGCTAGAACAAACAATCCTAAAATTTTATGGAACCAGAAAAGACTCTTAATAGCCAGAGGAATGATGAAAAAGAAAACCAAAGCTGGGGGCATCACAATGCCTGACTTCAAGCTCTATTACGAAGCTGTAATCATCAAGACAGTATGGTACTGGCACAAAAACAGACACATAGATCAAGGGAACAGAATAGAGAGCCCAGAAACGGACCCACAACTCTATGGTTAACTAATCTTCGACAAAGCAGGAAAGACTATCCAATGGAAAAAATCTCTTCAACAAATGGTATTGGGAAAATTGGACAGCCACAGCCACATGCAGAAAAATGAAACTGGAACATTCTTTTACACCATACACAAAAATAGACTCAAAATGGATGAAAGACCTAAATGTGAGACAGGAATCCATCAAAATCCTAGAGGAGAACACAGGCAGCAACCTCTTCAAACCCGGCCATAGCAACTTCTTGCTAGACACTTCTCCAAAGGAAGGGAAACAAAGGCAAAAACGAACTTTTGGGACTTCATCAAGATAAAAAGCTTTTGCACAGCAAAGGAAACAGCCAACAAAACCGAAAGACAATAGACAGAATGGGAGAAGATATTTGCAAATGTCTTAGCAGATAAAGGGCTAGTATCCAAAATCTATAAAGAACTTATCAAACTCAACAGCCAAAGAACAAGTAATCCAATCAAGAAATGGGCAGAAGACATGAACAGATATTTCACCAAACAAGACATATAAATGGCTAACAGACACATGAAAAAGTGTTCAACATCACTTGGCATCAGAGAATACAAATCAAAACCACAATGAGATACCACCTCAAACCAGTCAGAAAAGCTAAAATTAACAAGTCAGGAAACAACAGATGTTGGCGAGGATGGGGAGAAAGGGGACCTCTCTTACATTGTTGGTGGGAATGCAAGCTGGTGCAGCCACTCTGGAAAACAGTATGGAGGTTCCTCAAAAAGTTGAAAATAGAGCTACCCTACGACCCAGCAATTACACTACTGGGTATTTATCCCAAAGATACAGATGTAGTCAAGAGAAGGCACACATGCACCCCAGTGTTCATAGCAGCAATGTCCACAATAGCCAAACTGTGGAAAGAGCCCAGATGTCCATGAACAGATGAATGGATAAAGAAGATGATATATATGTATATGTGTATATATATATATATATATATATATATATATACACATGGAATATTACTCAGCCATCAAAAAAAAAAGAAAGAAATCTTGCCATTTGGAACAACATGGATGGAACTAGAGGGTATTATGCTAAGTGAGATAAGTCAATCAAAGAAAGACAAAGATATGATTTCACTCATATGTGGAATTTAAGAAACAAAACAGAGGAGCATGGGGAAGGGAGGGAAAAATAAAACAAGATGAAATCAGAGAGGGAGACAAACCATAAGAGACTCTTATTCATAGGAAACAAACCGAGGGTTGCTGGGGGGGGGGGGAGCAGGGATGGGGTAACTGGGTGAAAGGACATTAAGGAGGGCACGTGATGTAATGAGCACTGGGTGTTATATAAGACTGATGAATCACTGAACTCTACCTCTGAAACTAATAATACACTATGTTAATTAATTGAATTAAAAAAAAATTCCTTTAGAAACTTCCTTTATCTCTACACACCCTACCCCCCCACTTCCCCCACTAAATACATATTAGCAATCATCCTCTAAGCATACGGCCCACTGATACACATCTGAAGGGTCTCTTGACTAAGGTTTTATTAGACAGTAATAAATGACCTTTTCTTAACAATAGCTAGCCCCCTCAAGGTCCTGGAAACCTTGCTTCTAAAATTCCTTAGAGACTTATGCTATCCCTACTCCCCTACCTACTTAGAAGGATATAATCAGTCACTCATAATCCCAGTGCAGCTCTTTCTAGCCATGGGTCCTGTCCCCATGCTTTAATAAAATGACCTTCTTGCATGGAATCTCAAGAATTCTTTCTTGACCATTCACTCTGAATGGTCCACCATTGGTGGGACCATTGGTGGGAATGGTCCCACCATTTCTACATCAACTACTAGGGAGGTTCTACTGAGATCTACTGAGTAGAGACCAGGGATGCTGTTAAACATTCCACAACACATAGGACCTACCCTACAATAAAGAATTACCTGGCTCAAGATGATCTAACCCAGGTTGAGAAACCCAGTAATACCTTAAGAATATAAGGTTTGATCTACAGACCCACACAAAATGGGTGCTATTTTGAAATCCAGCAAAAATAAATAAATAAATAAATAAAGTATTCTAGTAGGTTCAAGTTATGAGGAATTTGGGAATGAATTTTTGTTTTGTTTTGTTTTGGTTGTTTTTTGCTGAAAAGAATAAATAAAATCTTTGGGGATTAACCACATGGTTTCAGGAGACCTGAGTTCATCCATACATTGGGCCAAATGCTTACTGCTCACCAGCTGGTAATTTAAATCCTGGACATCCCATCTGTGAAAAACTAATTTAATTAAAGCTGGCATCTTACTCTTGAAAAGTGAATTTTGAAAAATGCATTGTTGATACTACATAATGGTTTATATCTACATGGAGCAAAAGGATTCTTCAAGAGAGAAACACATCTAACAGTATCAAATTTACACCAAAGGGCATACAAGAAATTCTGAACTTGATTATGCTTTGAAGACTGTAAAATCACATTTCTAAATAAATTAACAAATAAGGGCATTAATTGAACAATACCTCTGCCTAAACAAAATTTTATAATAGGTACATTCATCTTCATAATGAAAAATATCAGATACTATCTTTCTAAAATATAAATCTAAAAATGCTATTTCTCCAATATAAAAGTCCATACTGTTGCCCTGCCTAAAAGACCCTTTACAAAATCATTTCACGTAATTTCTCCTAACTTAAATCTCTCCTTTTTTCTCTTACTTATGTCCTAATCACAATTTTTTTTTCTTTAGTTCTTTACTGGAAAGGAGGCAAAGTTTTATCTCTACCCTCTTAGAGTCTTTGGCTGGGGCTGAGAATTAAATTGACATAGAACAAATTAACAGGAGAAAAAGAACAGATTTATGTAATATAATTTTTATGTGACACAGGAGCCCTCAGAAGGATCTGGAGACCCAAAGAAATGGCAAAACCTAAATGCTTTTACATTGAATTGAACAAGCAGAGGCAGTTGTAAAAAAAGCAGCTAAACCGTGGGGAGGGTAAAGGAAGTTAAGAATTATTTCTACAACGTCTGTTTGTACAAATTTCTCTGGGCTTCCCATTCCTATCCTTGATGGTAAGAATGTTACTGCCTTCCCAGTATAAGGAGGACATCTTCCATATGGGAGTTGTTTTTTTTTGTTTGTTTTGTTGTGTTTTTAAGATTTATTTATTTCTATTAGAGAGAGAAGAGAGAGTGCGAGTGTGGGGGGGGAGGGGAGAGGAGGGGCAGAGGGACCAGGAGAGTCCCAAGCAGGCTCCCCACTGACCACAGAGCCCAAACAGGGCTGGATCCCACGACCGAAGATCAAGAACCCAGCTGAAACCAAGAGTCAGACATCCAACCGACTGTGCCCCCCAGGTGCCTCCATATGGGAGTTTTATCTCCTGCTTTCAAGAAGAAAAACAGGAAGGGTCAGAGTGCCCCTTCTTGCATCTGCTGCTTTTTAAAGTGCCTTTAGCTCAAGATAACTTTTATGTCAAAGTGGCATATTTTGGGGTAACATATTTTGTCATCAAATATCTTATGCCTTGTCAATATTTCCTGCCTTTACACATTGCGAGCTAAAATATCTTCTTTCCTAAGACAATTTTGGACTCTATTTTTCTGCTCACACATCCTCAGTTTCTGCAAGTCTTCCAAAGCTAACCCTCCTATTTCCCTTCAATTGTACTGAGTCACATTAAACCTGGTTCAGTTGACCATCATCACAAATTAGTCTGTAACTATTTGTGACTGTTTATGCACATGTTCTTCACAGATCTACACATAACTACCACACATAGTAGACACCAAATATACTGTATTTGATGAACACATGCATGTATGAAGAAATTAATTTTGTGACAAAAATTTCAATGACTATAATTTGATCTTCTTTAAGGCATTTTATAAACATTTTTTTTTTTTAAAGGTTTTTATTTATTTATCTGAGAGAGAGAATGGGAGACAGAGAGCATGAGAGGGGGAGGGTCAGAGGGAGAAGCAGACTCCCCGCTGAGCGGGGAGCCCGATGCGGGACTCGATCCCGGGTCTCCAGGATCATGACCTGAGCCGAAGGCAGTCGCTTAACCAACTGAGCCACCCAGGCGCCCCATTTTATAAACATTTTATAAACACATGAAGGGACTTACTACTTTATGAATGGGAGAATCATAAATGTTTTCAATTAATAAACATCCATTAAATAAATATGAATATATGATCATTAATTACAACAGTAACTACAATTTCAATTACAATTGAAAACCTAAAACATGTTCGACATTTGGTAATTCTGAAAGTGTAAAATATGACCTCTGACTTTAAGACACCTAGAGTCAAGTTTAAATACAAGGTAGATACAGGATGGGAAATACAATTATATGACACAACCTGAAGTGTTTTATCAGTTTCTGGCATGTATTAGTGCTCAATGAATATCTTGATAATAAAGATGATGATGGTAATGAGGCTAAGCATCAAATGAGTTGTAAAGACATTAAAACTCTTATTGGCATTAAGAAAGAAAGACCTTGTGAGCAGAAACAGTATGGTAAGTCTTAATAATAAAAAAGAGAGGGATTAGATCATTGGAAAATAAAGAAAAGAAATTGTGTAGGTAGTTGGTACATGATCAATGGCACATAAATAAGAAGAAGTATTTTTATAAGTTGAGCAAGAAAAAAAACCTTGTCTGGGATAACAGTAGTTAAAAAAAGATATAGAGAGCTAGATAAGGTCAAAGTTGTAGGATATTTTGAATGTCTGGCTTTAAAACTTGATGTTTACTCTAAATGTTATGGGGAATCAACATAAGCTTATGAATAGGAAGGATGACATTGACAAGAGTAGCACTTAGAATAAGTTTCTTATTCAAAATTACTGCTATGTCTTGATCCTAAATATTGAAAGGAATGTGGAATACAGTAGTCCAAACAACAGAGTATTTGTCAGTGCTTCTCAAGCAGGGGCAATTGTGGACCCAAAGGACAACTGATATCTAGAGAGACTTTTTTGGGTCTCTCTACAAAGGTGTTAGATTGGAGAGAGACCAGAAACAGGTAACCAGTTAGAAGATTATTTACATATAAATTAAGTTATATAGTACTATTTGAGCAACTATTATGTTAGGAAATGACTCTAGAGAAAGAAAAATATTGATATATGGTCACTTCCCCAAAAAGTCTTTAATGTTGTTTTTTTTAATTTTTTATTTTTAAGTAATCTCTATACCCGATGTGGGGCTCAAACTCAGCCCCGAGATCAAGAGTTGTACGCTCTACCAACTGAGCCAGCCAGGCACCCCTAGCCAGTCAGGTGCCCCTGAGTCTATAATGTTTCCAAGGTGAGAGATTTAAATACAAGAAATAGACCTAGAATGATAAAGAATTTCAAATATGATTTAGTAATGCCCTTAATTAAAGTAATGCCCTTAATTAAATTAATGCCTAATAAGTGAAACAGATCAGAGAAAGAGAACATGGAAGTCACTGGGGAAGGCTTCATGAAGTGACTTGAATTTGTTCCGGAATGATGAGTAAGATTTAAGTGGCCAAAAAGGAATGGAAAAAAAAAAAAAAAAGGCATTTTGATGGAGACATATCATAAGCAAAAGTGTGGAGAAGTGGATGAGTATAGCATGTGCTTGGGACACTAAGTGTAAAGAATGAGTAGATCTATGCAGGGATTAAGAGAAGGGTGGATAAATAAATAAGGTCTAATTAGAAATCCAAATGGAATAGTAGATCAATATGTGTTTACTATCAAATTCACTTTACTTAATGCCAGACATTGCTCCAAAATTATAGATGTGGGTTTGTTTAGCACTCGTAACAACCCTGTGGAGTAGGTATAATCCCCAACCTACAGATGCAGAAACTGAGGCCTGTAAACCTTAAGTTAGGAAACAGGAGTTCTGGGGTGCCTGGGTGGTTCTGTCAGTTGAGTGTCCGACTCTTGATTTTGGGGCTCAGGTAATAATCTCAGGGTCGTGAAATTGAGCCCTATGTCAGGCTCTGCGCTCAGCCTCTGAGTCTGCTTATCCCTCTCCCTCTGCTTCCATCCCCCCCTCTGCCCCCCATGCTCATCTTACTCTTTCTCGCTCTCAAATAAATAAATAAAATCTTAAAAAAAAAAAAAAACCAGGACTTCAGATAACATTTAACATTTTGAGACCCCACTATGTGCCCAAAGTGCCAGTTATCATATATCTGATATATGATATGATATATACATTATATTATTATAGAGTCAATATTTGAGTTTAAATCCATATCACTCAAAAGACCCCATGCTCTCACTATCCCACTGTTGCCTCTGTCTCCCTGGCAACCTGAGACCCAATAGAAAATCTTGTGTAAGTGAGTGGCAGGAGGACACCCTGGTTGAAAGTCTAAGTTCACATGAATATCCAATCAAGTTGCCTAACACATGTTTTTCAGCTTTTGGTTAACATACTCATCCTTTTTATTGCATCCTTTAAAAAAGTCTTTTTTTAGTCCTAAGAAGCAGTTTCTAAAGCTGGAATTATAAACGGGGCCACAAGCCAGTGCTTTGCAATTCAGATGAAATCATGAGAAGGCAGCTCCGACCTTCTGTCTTAGACTCACCATTGGGAGGGCGGCTCAGACCCCACGGGATTCAAGCCTGAGCCGAGACACATCAGAAGGAGTGAGCTAGTGGGACACACTGTAGTGGTTTTAGGGAAAAAACACATAGGATCATCTCAGAGCCTATGGGTAGAAAACCATAATGGGCTTAAATGAGATTTAAATTAACTGGATACATGCTTGCAGTGACAATTATAAAGACCTTCAAGCTAACAAGAAAATTAAGCTAGAGAATGGCTATGTCTAAAACTTCCTATCAAAAAAAAAAAGAAAAGAAAAGAAAGAAAAAAAAATAGCATGTCTCAAGAGAGAAAGATACTGAAGGGTGGCAGAGTATGCCCCCCCCAAAATATGTGGCCTTGGTGTATTGATTGTTTTGAAGTATAGGCATTTGAAAAATAGCAAATGCAAGGAGATGTTATCTCTGAACTCCCCTTATTGGCCTAAATACAGGTCCTTCAAAAGACACTCAGTGGTCATAAATCCCCTCCCCAGGAGTTTCATCAATCAGGGGAGATTGATTTCTACCACATGGACTAGAGTTCCATAACCCACCCAGAAAAAGTTTTTGTCACAAAATTATCGTACCTCCCATCCATTCTTCTAAGGTCCCATTCGTCATTCCTAAAAATCATTTACTCTCCCCTAAGAGGCCTATATCTGCCTCCCCCTTTCCCTATTAAGATGGAATTTAGGGATGCCTGGGTGGCTCAGTCTGTTAAGTGTCTGCCTTTGGCTCAGGTCATGATCGCAGGGTCCAGGGATCGAGTCCCGCATCAGGCTCCTTGCTCAGCGGGGAGCCTGCTTCTCCCTCTGCCTGCTGCTCCCCCAGCTTGTGCTCTCTCTCTCTGACAAGCAAATAAATAAATAATCTTAAAAAAAAAAAAAAAGATGGAATTTAAGCCATCTTGGAGAGTTACTCATTTTTCCCTGAGCATCTCCTATGTTATATGAGGTATACATGTTAATCAACTCCTGATTGTTTTTCTCTTGTTAATCTTTTATTACCAGGATCTCAGCTAAGAACTAAGAAAGATAGAAAATTACTTTTCTTCCCCTACAATATCTATGTCTATATCTACACACACACACACACACACAAACACACACACACATACACACAGAGTCACTTGCTGCTGATTTGGCTACAAAAATGATGCCTTACAAAAGAATTATTTTAAAATGTATACACTAATTTCAGCCAAGTCAAATATAGCCACAGAATCAGGCAAAAAGCTACTGAGTCTAATATACAATAAGATTATTGACTTACTCAATTGACTCTTAATGGGATGTTTACCTTCAAAGTTCAAAGTTAAGCAACTTAATGTAGTGGAAAGAGCATGGGAACTGGAATCTAAATGGTATTCAACAACCACTTACTACTTATGAATCATAGTAACTTTAGCGAGTTACTTATTATCTCACTCTCACTTTTACCATCTATGAAATGAGGTATAATTACTGGGTTGCATGGTTTTTATGAGTAATAATTGAAATCAAGTGAAGTGTTAGTCCAGTGTATGCCATAGAGGCTATTTAAGAAATACTAAGCCCGTTTACCTTGTATCTGGCTGTCTTGTTGGGGTACCTAAGAAGCAGATCCTAAGACACAAATTGGAGTGTAAATAATAATCTGGGAGGCAATGCCTGGAAATAAAGCCAGGGAAGGGGAGAAGGGAGGTGAGGAAAGAGACCGATAAAGGATGTGTTATCAAACCATCAGACTTTGGATAAATGGAACAAAATGCCACCGTAGAAATCTGGGAGACAAAGTAGAACACACCTTAAAGTTATCCAAAATGAGGAGCAAGGAAGCTGGGATATTTATCCAGTATTCTCCATCTATCATGGGCTAAAGGTTGCTCACTTGGGCAATAACTGTCTGGAACTCCTAGCCTGTCATTTACGCTGGCCTATGGTGCTCCCCTTGACCAAAAAAAAAGAGTTCTCAGGCACACAGAGTCACAGGTGTTTACAGAGTCAAACTCCTTTAGAGGGGAGAGAGGTGAGTGCCAAAAGGATGTGCATCAATAGCATCTACTAGAGGGATACAGAGAAAAGTATTTTTGGGGGCACCTGGCTGGTTCATGAAGAACATGTGACTCTTGATCTTGGGGCTATGAGTTCGATCCCTACTTGGGACTGGACATTACTTAAAAGTAAAATCTTTAAAAAATATATTTTTAAATACTACCTTTTCCAAGGATGTACCAAGATTCAGTCCTCATCACTTCAATGTGACTCCTCTAAATTCCATGTGTAGAGCAACCATAATGGTTTTGTTTACTGATTTACCCCAAGCTCCTAGGAAACAGTATGCATTTCGTAGGTATTTTATTCATTTTATAATATATAATATTTATTCTTCACATTTAGTCCAGATGCTAATTTGGACATAAATATCAAGACGGAGATAATAGTTAAGAACCATACACGGGGTACAAAAGTAATGATGTATGAAAAGTGAGATGACAAGATTATAAAATTCTCTACAGCCTTTTTGTGTCTCCCTTTTCTCTGCCTGCAAAGGGCCCACAATTTCAGCATAGGATTCCATCTTAAAAAGAACAATCTGTTTTATTTGTATATCGTGGCTATTAATGACCCTTTTGGAATCACTGCTAGAATAAACTCTGTTTTGCAATGAGTAGCAATGAGTAAATGGAGGCTAGGTTATTTCATTACTGCTCTAGACCTAGCTAGAACTGCCCTAGTTCCCAAGAAAGTTTGAGACAAAGTCTCTATTTTTTGCCAGTGTCTTTCCAGGCTTAGATGTTGGAGGAACATATTGATTCAAGCTTTTTGATAATTCAGTAATTGAGAATTTTAGATCCAAAAAGGCCTTTAAATCCCAAACATATTTAAACCTACAAAATCATTATTTATCTCTCAAATGGGGACAATGCCATCAGGATGAGACAAATGGCAGTAATACAATGTTGCATGGGTTGAGGACTTATTTCCATGAATAGTAGTTATTTACTGCCTACTATGAGATGGGAATAGTCTAGGTGTGCTGGGTACAGGAGTAAACACGATATTAAGAGGCATGTCTCTGGAGGGGTGTGCTGGGGGGGTAGGGGTTACAAAGCAATTTATTGTCCCTGATGGAAGTTGAAGCCTAAATTGTCAAAGACCACTGTTGTCTCTCTTATCATTCAGAAGTCATAGAGTTATCCAAGAGCTCACTTAGGATCTGCTAAATAAAGAAGACCAAGAATCTGCTGACCATTATAAAAGGCTCTGTCTAGAAATATATGCCTTTTCCTCTGAAATGGTGATTAAATAGCTCCAAACACAGGTGAACACATAATCTATCAAGAGAGTAAGTAAAGCCATCCAAAATCCAAATCTCTCAGAGATTCCAGTCTAACCACACCTTGATATTAGGGGAGAAGATAAAATGCAACATAACCCAGGCTTTCACTACAGACAGATGCCAGATAAGCCTCTAGGCTCCATGTTGCTTCAAATCATTTCTATTCACTGCTCACATCTGTGAAGTACTAAACCTTATCACAAAGCCCCTACTACAAGGACAGCTTCATTCATATTCCTTGTCTTGGAATTTATTCCACATTTTACCTTCATTTTCAAACATAAGAAATTATCACATGACAAATGAAAGTTACAGAGACAAATAGAGCATACATCTTTTTATCCTCCAACAAAAATTAGCAAAGGTTGACATCCTATTATGTTGGCTTCAGATATTTTTATGGAAATAAAATATAGGTTCAGTCAAAGTCTCTCTCATAATTCTTCCAAATATAACTCCTTTCTTCCCTCTCCGGAGCCATCACTATTGTGAAGTCTGCATGCATCCCTCCTACCTTTTTAATGTATTTTCATCTATAAATAAGTGTAATAATATTGTCTTTTACATCTTACTTAAAATGAACATATGGAAAAAAATGAACATATGGAAGTATCATTATACAGCTTACTTTTTTCACTTACCTCTTTATTTTGAGATCTATTCATGTTGATACATTTGGATCTGATTTTCCTTTTATCTGCCATATAGTATTCCACCCACTGGGTTTACAGAACAAAAAAAATCCATTACCATAGTGACATACATTACTATGTAGCCCCATATAATTTTCCAACAAGATTTTGCTCATTTTTATTCTATTGTTTTAACTGAGGTGGGAATTCTGCCTCCTACGCTATTTAGCATAGAAAATATTGTGTGCCTACAGATAGCTACTAACTAGGAACTAGAGGGTGGACAGTCAAGTCCCAGATTTACCTATAACCAATTACGTTAACATGAGTTTGTCATAGTCCACTCTGGACCACAGTTTCTCACTTGTGTATTACTTGGAATGATTGGGTGTCAGAGGAGAAAACCACAGCATCCAGAACAGTCACATTTCCCTTCATTTTCATCCATCATCCTTCTGAGCTGGTAGATGTGAAACTTCAGAACTAATAAAGCAGAGGCGAGTAAAAATGAAGAGCACTTTCAGATAGAATTTCCTGGCTCCATTTAGGGCTAGAAAATGAAGACTAGGGTTGCTGTTACTTACACTTAACAACTGATATAGACAGCCAGCCTATATCGTGCACAGATGGAAAGGCATGTGTTTCGAAGGGTGTGATGTCACCCCCCACCTCATACAAACACAACACAATACCACCACCTTACCTCCCGTCAGCTCACCAGAGATCTGAGTTTATCTTTCCCTGGAAATGTTTAGATAAGTCTCGGTGGCAAAATGGAGTATAATGGGACATTGACTGGATTGTAGAGAAACACTACACCATCTCAATAAAATATTCTTTGCTTTAATACGTCCCCTGCACATCTGTATGATCGCCCCTTCTCTTCTTCTTCAACCTCACTGGTACCATATCCATTGTCACTCATTTGATCTCTTTTAGCATTTTTTAAAAAAAACTTTTCAATACGCCAAGCTCCTTTCCAAGTCGAAGGCTTTGCTTGTGGTGTACTCTAAGACTGGAACAGGCTTTCTCTGCTCTTTACTTGGTCAATACCTACTCATCTTTTTTTTTTTTTTTCTCCTACTCATCGTTCAAATTTTAATTTAAACTCAAACCAGGTTAGATGCCTAAGCTATATAATTTCAAAACACCCTGTACTAGACAGTAGCACTTAACTGCAACTTTAAGTAAATAGTTTTAGTGGAATATTTTAGTTGATACCTTTCTTTCCTAAGCAATTCTGAGCTTTACCTGTCTATTCCACTCTGCCCAGCACAAGGCGTGGCATACAGTAGAAACTCAATAAATATTTGTTGAATCAATGAAGGAAACCACCCTCAAAAGGCTGGCCCAATAGTGAATCAAGTGGAAAGTTACAAGAAACCAACTGAATATTTTTTATGATTCTAGATGAAGCTTCTATGAAACACAGTGTAGTGAAAATTTGTTGTTCCTCATCTTTCCCCTCCTACTCCTCTTTGAATTAATCATTGGGTGATATCCAAGATACTCTTTTGTTCAGATGAAAATAGGTTTATTTTGTTATTTTTCAATGTATTTTCTAAATCAAAAAAGAGAAAAATGAACTAATGTGTCAAATTCCATACCCTACCCAGAGTATGCTTTGTTTTGTGGTATTTCTGGTCTGCAGTCTTTCATCTTTTCTTTTCTTTTCTCTCTCTCTCTTTTTTTTTTTACTACTGTACAGCTTTCACGAGAATAACATGATTCCTCTTGATAGTGTTGTTTATCTGTCTTTTATTATCTCAATATAGCCATCTGAATCTGTGTTCACTCAGTTTAGAAACACAGGGTGTGTGTGTGTGTGTGTGTGTATGCACACACCCATTCCTATTTATATATTTATAATAAGGATAATATATAAATTATAAATAATAAATATATAAATTTATAATATATAATATCATATATTATAGAAATAGACTGTGCCTTACATAGGGCTCTTTCTTAAATTTACAAGTTTACAAGACAGATGTTTTTACAAGTTCCCTCTCTCCTTTTCCAGAGAAAAGGTTCTAAACTCTAATCTATTTTATATGGGTAGTAGAAAAACTCAAGCCCAAGTCCTAGAGAAAATGACATGCTTGACTTCAGCATAAGAAAAAAAAGTCTCACTAAAATAAGAGATTCAGAACTTGAACCAGCTGAGTGATTTTCTTCCTTAGGTCTGCGGTTCTCACATGTTCATGTGTAGAAGAACCAGCTGGAGGGCCTGTTAAACACAGAGTTTGTGATTCAGCATAGCTGAAATGGGGCCTGAGAATTGGCATCTATGATAAGTTCTCAGGAGATGGTGATGGTGGTAGCCCACTTATGCACCTTGAAAACACCTGCATTCGACAGTTCACAGGTAGAGTTGCTGTGAGAACAAATAAACTGTGTACAAGGGATTTAAGAAAATGTCTTTGCAAAATGACAGGGATGAGTGTTCTTGATAAAATGCTCAGTAGGATGGACAGAAATGCTCCACTAATGACTCAGAAAAATGTGTATCTCCTGTCCAGCCCAAAAGAGTGGCTTATAGTCATTCAACATTGCTTTAGCAAATTTTTCTGCCATTTTCCCCCATACATTCCAGAATTCTTGGTACAGGAAAGCAACTCTTGAGAAAACATTTATATAATTTATTGAACTTACAATTGCCTCAAGAAGAAAATTCACATGAAAATTAAAAATGACAAAACAATAAGATTTATTCACTGCAAAGTTATAACAGGGTAGGATCTGGACCAATTACATTTTGAATTCCTTTAAATAATTATTCTAAAATCTACATTTAAAATTTATTTGATATGATCCTATATAGGCTTTTCTTTTGGAATGGTTTAGTTATTTCTGAATTGGTATGTCCCATTATAATGAAGCTGAGATCTTAACACTAATGTCACAGATACACAAAAAATCTACCTTTGGCCGAGAAAGATCCTCAATTAAATTAGAAAAGAAATTAAAATCTCTAAGTTGACCAAAATTAAAAGAGGTAATAAAAGATGAGAGATGTTTTAATGGGGATTCAAGGCTTATGTTATGGGGGAAACCTGTCCTGTAATTCAAAGACTTGAGTTCAAGCTCCAGTTCCCAATTTAACTATGTAACTGGAGCATGTGTTTGGCCCCTTTGAGTCAACTTACTATCATCACAGTGATTTAAAGGAAACTTCTGATAAAACGACTTGTACATTGTATATGATCTATACTTTTCCCTTTTTCTTAAAGTTCTCACAATTCTGGTAAGCTAACTTGTGAAACGGAAGGATGGGAAAAATTGCCCAGGGGTTCACCACATATTCTCTCCTATGTATTCAGACCAAATTTTGTCTATTTCCACTAAATATAAGGTGATTTTTCAAACTCCAGCTGAGATGAACATAAAATTGCATTTTTTTCTGTTAATTTAGCAGTGACTGCAATATTGCTAGTTTTCTGAAAATAACTGTTCTTGAGGAAGAATTTTTAAAAATTACAGAATTTGAAAGTAATTAGGGACAGAAGAAGTAAAAAAAAAAAAAGAGAGAGAGAGAGAGTAAAATGAAAAAGTCACTAATAACATTATATCAGATAGTGATTTGAAACTTCTTTGACCCTAATGAAGAAAGTTTCAGAGTAAATGAGAAGTAAAAGCTTATCTCTGCAACCTCCAGAGTGCTGAGAACTTGCACATAAATTCTCAGTCAATATTCAATAGGAAAAAATAAAAGTAAATTATATTTTTCTTCCATCAAGAGATTTACACTGGTTCATTTCTGAACTTTTAATCATGGTTACATAACAAGAATTTTTTTTTTTTTTTTTTGGAAGCTCAACTCATCAGCCATCTTAATAGTCTTTTTCTTTTTTCTTTTTCTTTTTTTTTTTTTAAAGATTTTATTTATTTGTTAGAGAGAGAGAGCGTGGGCGAGAGAGAGTGAGCAAGAGTACAAGCAGGGGTAGCTGCAGGCAGAGGGAGAAGCAGGCTCCCTGCTGAGCAAGGAGCCCGATGCGGAACTCGATCCCAGAGCACTGGGATCATGACCTGAGCTGAAGGCAGCCGCTTAACTGACTGAGCCACCCAGGCGTCCCCTTTTTCTTTTTTTCTTTTTAATATTTTATAGTGGAGATGTAGGTAAATAGGAGAAAAACTGTGGCTGTCTTATCATTTTTTACCATCCAAATCATTCATCTCACTTATGGCCTAGATGACTTCCCTAACAATAATATATCAGGATGCAATCCTACATGCCTATCCAATCACTTTAATGAACTTCCACCAAGTCTGAAAAATAAAATGCCCTTTATGTCTAATTTAATGGTCAGAGATAAAGTTGTCTGGATTTCTCTCCTAAAGTGCCTGGCCTAGCAGCCACCATCAGCTTCAACCCCCCTCATATAATGAGAAAAAATTGAAATAAACTGGAGAGCCTTGAGCCATTATAATGGTTAAATCATATTTCTCTACTTTTTATGCCATGTATCTATATTTCTGCTATATAATAGCAAGGGAACTTAGGAAAGGGACAGCTAATAAATGAAGGAATATTGTAAGATAATAACTACAATTCTCTTTAAAGGTCATCTATAGATGAGAAAGTATAATTCTCTATTAATACTGTTTGTCATTTTATGACTGGGCATCATTTCCTTATAGAAATGTATCCCAGATGTTACTTTTTTCCTCTCCCGCACACACAAACAGACTAACATCTGACAAAATATTAATCTTGAGAAATGCCTTGCCTTGTAATAAACTTTAAAAAGAAAAAAATACTCTGAATGACAAAAAGTGTTCTCTTGCAAGTTGCCAAGAATTATCTCATTTCTTTCCCTCTGGTTTTCTCTTGTCATCTAATCTCTGAAAAATCTTTGTCAGATCTTTTCATTGAAAACAAGATCAAACAATATCCTGCCCTTGCCTTTAGTATAAATGTGAGTCAAATGGATATATTAATTTAATAATACATAGAGAATATTGTTAAATATTCTCAAACATATTTTTGTTGTCTGAATATCAATGTATTGTTATTTGTACAATATTTAACATAGCATATTAATACATTTATATTTATATACTAATTCATAAGTACTATAATATAATCTATATCTAATGTTTCATCATTAAATATTATATTATTTATTATTTTCTTTTGTATTGGGCAGTTAATTATTTTTATTATGTAAAATAATGCTCCATGAACATTCTGGTAAGTAATATTTTATGGATATCAATAATTATGTCTTCTTAATGATTGTACTTTGAATATTGCAATCTGGCTCAGAGTAGTTACCCAATGAACACATATAGAGTCTTACTGAATTGTGGAAATAATACATATTCTTGAGATAATAGTCAAAGAACTACCTTTGTTATATTTGATACAAAGACCATATTTGATACAAACACTTCAAAGAAATATAAATCCTCACTGAGAATGCTAAGGCCCACTTGAAATTTAATAATGAGTTGGTTTCTTTCATGTGTTTTATCTTCCATGTTCTGGTCATTTCTTAGTACATTCGGATTGTTTCTTGGTATCCATCTTTATGTGCTTCATGCATATCTGCCTTCTAAAGGATCACACCTCTCTTAAGAAACTTCTTTCCTCCCTTTACCCATTTTAATCTTTCTAATACAATTGTCTGTTTTCATCAGGGACTGGTTCTGTGCTTTATTAGCCAGAATACTTAAAATAAGTATTTAATTAAGATGTTACTATGTGACCAGCGCTGTGATGTACACTATGGGAAAATACTGAATTAGCATATTTCTGTGTCATTTGAAGATATGCTGATTTCTGTCATTAGGTAACCAACATTGTGTTAGGCAAACAGGAAGAGCCCTAAAAACAGCTGAGTTCAGGCTAAGAAACAGGATAACACAGTATAGGCTAAAGTAATTGGGAAGGACTTGGACTTGAAAAAGCTCTGAAAAATTAGTGAAATCTGAAGGAAGAAAGAGAGGTCCATGTCTGGTCAAAGAGGAAAGGCATCACAAAACACCATCCTGACAGATTTAAGACATTCTGTTAGGGAGTAGTAATGAAGTGTTAGCTATGTAAAATTTGAAAAGTCAAAATGAAAAACTGAGGCAAGAGGAAAGGGTCATAAGATGAAATATATTTCAATGACTCTAATTTGCCAAGGTTGTGTTTCTCCAAAGTTTCCATTTCATGGAACACATAGAAAATGGCATTTATACAACACAGTGGGTAAAGTAATGAGAATACAAATGGTTGGATGTGATTATCCTGGGGGGGTTGCAGCTACCCAGGTGCAGCCTGCCTGCCTTAAAGACAGAAGGAAGGAATGAATCATCTCCGAAGACCTAATCCTCAGATCAGGGGAAGCCTGTGTGAAAGCGCTGGATATGCTAAACAACCTAAGGTTGCTACTAACTTGTCCTGTTCCTGTTCTCAAGGGACCAACCTTAATAAAACAGAGAACTGGGGAAATAAAATTGTAGTCTCAAAGGATATCTCTGATAGCTGATCAGCGGAAATTTTTTTTTTGGTCAGCTGAGATTTTAGAAATATTCAAATCAAACACTGGTCTTGCTCATTTAGTATAGTCTTCCTTAAAGACCTATATCTTGTCTATATAACATGTTATATAGTCCAATAGCTTTCTGTGTAAGTGGCCAATGATATAGGCATGGGTAAATTGAATGATTGGTTAAATAGGTTAAATAGTGATCTAAAAATTTGGAAGTAAAATATGTTTATGTCAGGGTCATGACAAGGTCACCAAAAGCTTAATCAACAGAATAAAGTTCCATTAAAGCAAGTCTAGCAAATTTTTAAGTTGTCTGTGTCAACACCATGTGGAGCTCCATAAAAAAGTTAAATGGAAATATGCAGAATCTTACATCTTAGCCACTCATTTTAAATATATGTAAAGGAGAACTAGTGAAGAGAGGTAATCTATTTAAAGTACCTTAAGGAGACGCCTGGGTCGCTCAGTGGGTTAAGCATCTGCCTTCAGCTCAGGTCATGATCCCAGGGTCCTGGGATTGAGTCATGCATTGGGCTCTCAGCGGGGAGCCTGCTTCTCCCTCTGCCTGATGCTCTCCCTGCTTGTGCTCTCTCTCTCTGATAAATAAATAAATAAATAAATAAATAAATAAATAAATAAATATCTTTAAAAAAAAAATAAGTACCTTAGGGAACTGAATATCCAAGACAGAGCTAGAAGCCAAGTTTCTTTATACCCAGTCCAAGGCTCTTGGTAGGATACTGTACTGAATCATTAGCAATTTTATGTGAATATTAGAATACAATCAAGTCAGGTCCCAATAGTGCCAAGTCATCACATTTGAAAGGTTCAGTTGAAACCAGTGTCCTTCCATTCCTCTATCTTTATCTGGTGCTATAGGAATGAAAGTAAAATGTATCAGCTATCACTGTGTAACAAATCAACCCAGTATTAATAGCTAAAACAACAGCTATGTACTTAGTTTGTTATTTTGTGTGTTAGTAACTTGGGTGGGGCTCAGATGAGTGGTTCTTCTGATCCTAGCTGCACTCATTCATGTGTCTATGACCAGGTACTGGGTCAGTTGGAGGCTGGTTGGTCTAAGATGACTTCAGCTGGGATGGCTCATCTCTGTTCCATATGGTCTTTAATCCTTCACCAGGCTAAACAGAATTTGATAACGGGATGACTAGGCAGAATTCAAAGAGAGAGAGCAGAAGCATTCAAGGCCACTTGTGGTCAATGCACACAAGTAGGATAATATCACTTCTACCACATTTTATTGACCAAAGTGAGTCAAAAGGCTAGCCCATATTCAAAGGTGGAAAAATAGAATCCACATCTTGATGAGAGGAGGTGCAAGTCAGCTATTAAGAGCACAAACAGAGGGAGGAAAAAACTAGGGCCTATTTGCAATCAATCTATTGCAGAGAGGAGAGCCTTTCATCAATATTCTTGCTTATATTATACAATATAAGAAATAGCTGAATTGGATGGGGCACCTGGCTGGCTCAGACAGAAGAGCATGCAAATCTTGATCTTGGGAACATGAGTTCGAGCTTCATGTTGGGTGCAGAGATTATGTAAATAAATAAATACATAAACTTAAAAAAAAAGATAACTGAATTGGAAAGTTGAAATTAGTGTTTTCAGTTTGTATTCACCTAAGTCTTGTGGCAAAAGAGTCAGTATCCTTAAAAATATCCTTAAAAATATCCTTAAAAATATACTGGGAGGAACAGACTGCAGAAAACCATTAAAAAAAAATGATTTAAAAATTAGAAATATTAGTGATGGTAAATGGAAATCAAAACTAACAAATTGAGACTGTATTACTGCAAGTAAAAACATGTGAGACCTTTTCTTCCTACACTTGCATTGCCCTTCTCAGTCTGCTTTCCTGGTTTTTCTTCCTCCACCAGGCCTGCAAATAAACATTGGGTTGCCATAGAATTTTGTCCTTGGAATTTTTCTTTTTTCTCTCCATATTTTCAAATTAGACGTCATCAGTCCTGTCACCTTAAATATCACAAATATGCTGATGGCTGTCAAATTATCTTGCCAACTCAGAGCTTTCCTCTAAAATCAGATTTCTAAACAACAGCCTACTGTCCACGTCCATTAGTAACCCAAGCTTACCTTGCATTAAATTAATCTACAGAGTTGATCCTTTGTGCATAAACAAACAAATCAGGGGCACCTGGGTGGCTCAGTTGTTAAGTGTTGCCTTCAGCTCAGGTCATGATCCCAAGGTCCTGGGATTGAGCCCCACATCAGGCTCCCTGCTCAGTGGGAAGCCTGCTTCTCCCTCTCCCACTCCCCCTGCTTGTGTTCCCTCTCTTGCTGTGTGTCTCTCTCTGTCAAATAAATAAATAAAAATCTTTAATAAAAAAAATAAAATAAAATCTTTCCCAAGCTTTTTTTCATCAAGATTAATTACCCAATGCGCAGGTAAAAACTATTTATTTCCTAAATTCTTCATATTCATCCATTAAATTATTTTTTTAGCTTCTATTTACTTCTAAAATACAGCTCAAATCCGACTACAGTTTACTAACATACTGATTAGTTCAATGACCATTTCTTGTTACCTCCAACAAGTCTCTCACCATTCTCCCTGGTTCCTAAAGCCCATCCTCCAAGAGTAGCCAAAATAACCTTTTAAAAATTTACAGTAGACCATGTCATTTTCCTACCTAAACCTTACTAGTAGTACCCCATTTTATTTAGATTAAAACTTGAATTCTTTGCTTACTATAACCTAAATGGTTACATCTAACCTGGATGTTAGCTGTATATCTCCAACTTCATATTTACTACCCCTTATGATGCTGCATCCAGGCCTTTATACTTGCTCCTTCCACTTATGAATCTCTCTGTCCAAATTTCTGCATGACTACCTTCTCATTGTTTGGATCCCAACTCAAGTGGAACCTCTGGGAGGTCAACCCTAGATGCACCATGCAGAACCACCCCATCCCAATTACTCTACCATATTATGTTCTTTTATGTTTTTTTAGCAGTGAAAAGTAACTGAAATCCTTACTTATTTTCTTAATTTTTCATTGTCTATCTTCCTCCTTCAGAATATAACTTCATGATGACAAAGATTCTATTTTGTTTACTGCTGTTCTCATAGGACATGCTTGACAAATACATACTAACCTCCAATATTTTACAAAAATCTACTTACTCAAATACGTAGGGGAAACTCTCTTGCTCATCCCTACCGTCCCCCTTGCAACAATGACTCAGTGAGAACTCAATATATATTATCAAATCTCTCAGTAAAAGAAGTAAATCTACACATAGAGAAAATACTAGATTTAAAGGTAACTATCTTACATTGTAAAAATTATCTACTCTGAAGTTTATTGTTGTTTTTTCAAATCAAGGTAGAAATGAAATCTTTCACATTTCCTAGAATCACCATTCCTACCTCCTTCCTCACATTTCTTTTAAAATGAACATAGGGGTGCCTGAGTGGCGCAGTCAGTTAAGCATCTGGCTCTTGGTTTCGGCTCAGGTTGTGGTCTCAAGGTCATGAAACAGCCCCACATAGGGCCCCATGCTCAGCGCATAGTCTGCTTGAGATTCTCTCTCCTTCTCCCTCTGCCCCTTCTGCTCATGCTCTCTCTCTCTCTCTAAAATAAATAAATAAATCTTTAAAAAATAAAATAAAGTAAATGAAATAACCATAAATGTTATAAAGACACAGATTAATTTATATGAATAAATATGCAGATATTTGACAATAATTAGCTTAAATGAACTAAATATTCTAAATTCATGTTATTTTGGTATTATAAATATCTTGTCTAAAATAACATTAATGTTAATTTTTCTAGAACCATAGAAGCAAACCTGAATACCAAGGAAACCAAAAGGGAAGAATGAAAGTAAATAATCCAATGTAATGTCTTTTTTAAACTCAAAATTGCCAAAAACACATAGCAGCCTCATTCTGAACTGAATTTCATAGATTGTAAATTTTTCAGACGGCAGTTAACTTTAGCAAAATACCTTTATCTACTTTAAATGTCTTAAATGTCTAAATATAAGTGTCTAACACTATAGGTATTAGCTAATTGCTTCCTTATTCAGTGTGGCATGAAAAATTTAACATCCAAAATATTTTTTCCTCTATAAATTATTGAATGGAATAGCTCAGATAGTACTGTTATTTATGTTCATTTGAAAATTGATACTGTATAGGTAGGGACAGGGTTTCTTTTTTCCTGTAAACAGCTAAAGAAAATAGTAGGTTTATGTTTGACACTGTCTGAATCTGAGTAAGTTTAAATACTTGTCAAGATAAGACATGGCAATGCTTTCTGTCTTGTGACTATTTTAACCTGTGAGATTTACTGCAAAATCTGTAAAGTAGTTTGTATTTCCTCAAGCTCTGCTTTCATTATCTGTGTGATATCATTACCTTTTTTTGCTGTTTAGATACAAAATCATGCTACAATTCTCCAGCACAATGGAAAAAGAAATCCAGTAATATTGAACTTAGTGTCTCAGTTCCCAAGATTAGCACATTTCAGAGTTAACCAAATATATTTTGTCAGTAAGATGCCAAGGTCTGTACCATGGTGAGCATATTAAAGAGGGTGAATCCGCAGGAAATACAACTGTAAAAATTTGGCATGACCTTAAAAAAATAATACCAAGGGGCACCTGGGTGGCTCAGTCATTAAGCGTCTGCCTTCAGCTCAGGTCATGGTCCCAGGGTCCTGGGATCGAGCCCCGCATCAGGCTCCCTGCTCAGTGGGAAGCCTGCTTCTCCCTCTCCCACTCCCCCTGCTTGTGCTCCCTCTCTTGCTGTGTCTCTCTCTGTCAAATAAATAAATAAAATCTTTAAAAAAAAGAAATAATAATAATACCAAAACAATTCTGAAAGAGAAAACAGTAAAGAGGCAACCTGTCAAAACAAACAAACAAAAAAGATATTTCTTCTATAAAAGGAAAGGAAGGAATTCCATTAATAACATGATATAGTTACAAGAAATGAATTTAGCTTACAGCCTTAAACGACTAGAAAACTGGAGAGAATATATCAATCAAGTGTTCTCAGACATGGTACAATGGATATAAATGACTATGATACCTGAGAGAAGGGAAGTAAGATGAAATTTCTATAATTGTTTCAGGTTATTATATGGCCTGAAGGCAGTTTCCAGACTACAGGGTAGAGATGGAACTCAAAACAGAACCCAGCAGTCTCACTGTGTGCAGGTGACAGAGATGAATGTTCAGGGAAGTGGAAGCAACCAGAATTACCAGAGCAGAAATACTAGAGAAAAGAGAACTTCCCAGAGAACTCTGTAGATAGATGGATGGGAGTCTCCCCAGGCCTTTAGCTGAATACTGATCTGTGTACCTGTGAGAGGAAACTAGCTAAAAAAGAACCACTGGAAAGAGGTAGGCAGAACGTTTCCAGAGTACGTTGTGTGAATAATCTGCGCCTCTCCCAAGCTTCCTACTTTTAGGGTGCATCAGGTAGAGTCCTCAGAAGATAGTACCTTATTTTTGGAGTTCAGTTAGTCTTAGACTAAAACCTAGTCTGGACCCACCCTAAAAGAACTAAAAAACAAGTCTCAAAAGGATCAAGCTGAACCCAAATAACTTAACTATCTGCCAGGACAAAGTCAAATAGTAATGAAAACAAAAAACACAATCTAACATTCAGCAATAAAAAATTCACAATGTCCAGTGTCCAATGAAGAAACTGGGAGGCATTTGGAAAAGCAAGATATTATGACCCATACCAGGAAAATAGGAGTCAATCGACATAGAGACAGAAACAGTGGAGAAAATGGAATTATTAGATAAGGCTGTTAAAGCCACTGTTATAAATGTTATAAATGTACTCCATATGTTTTAGAAAGTAGAGGAAAATAAGTATGATGAAAGAAATAGAAGATATTCTTTAAAGACCCACCTACAACATTTAGAGATTTAAAAAATACAATATACGAAATGAAAATATACTAGATATGATTAACAACAGACCAGATTCTGCAAGAGAGAAACATCAGTGAAGTTGAAGACATGCAATAGAAACTATCCAAAATGAAGCATGGAGAGAAAATAAACTGGAAGAGCATCAGTGACCTAAGAGATAATATCATGCATTCCAAAATACATGCAATTGGAATGTCTGAAAGAGAAGAGAGAGCCAAAAATATTTGAAGAAGCAATAACCAAATATTTCCAAGAGTATCAAAAAAACCTAAACAGAAAACATAAAGAAGACCATGCCAAAATCAGATTATTGAAAACCTGTGATAAAGAGAAAAACTTAAAAAATAAAATCCAGGGAAAATAAAACAATTTTTCTAAAAACTGTAAATCTTGACTGTTTATGAGATTTGGCATAAACCACATGTGTCTTTTGATTTATAAATAAATAAAAATTCTTGAAGCAAATGAACAGTAGTAGATTATGTCACTACAAAATATGCCACTTTGGCATAAGGATTATTTTGAGCTGATGTAGCTGAGAAGAAGCAAAAGCAAGAAAAACTTCTTGCTCTCCTCTATTTGCCTAAAAGGAGAACATAAATTTGCAAGGTATTCCTCTCCTCTCTCTATCAGGAAGGACAATTTTAATTCCTGCAGACAACTTTAGATCCTATCAGCCTGGAGAAATCACCAGAAAAATCTATTTAGCAAACTTCGCTAATTAGCCTTTCTCTCAGCCCTTGGAAACCTAAAACTGCTTTCCGTTGTTCTGTCATTTCTCCATAAATGTACTGTGTTTTGTTAAAGTTGCTCTATAAGCCAGAATTCTAAGCCACCACTTAGTGTTACTTATTTTTCCCTGGGTGTCTCCCATTTATACAGGAAGTATACATATGCCTAAATTTATGTTTGTTTTTCTCTTCTTACTCTGCCTTTTATTACAGGGATCTCAGCGAAAAACTCAGAACGGTAGAGGGAAAATTATTTTTCTTCCCTTACACATATTTGGCAAGGTGAGGGTGCTTATAGAGAAGAGAGAGGAAACATGTTCAGGGAGTGATAAGTGAAATTAGGAGGAAATAAAAACTGTAGCACATGGTTTTATTTTCTAGTTCCCTATATTGTAGCATAACTATAGGATTTTTAAAAAACTATCTTAACTTTTTTTTTTTTTTTTTAAAGATTTTATTTATTTATTTGAGAGAGAGAGAATGAGAGAGAGCACATGAGAGGGGGGAGGGTCAGAGGGAGAAGCAGACTCCCCGCCGAGCAGGGAGCCTGATGCGGGACTTGATCCAGGGACTCCAGGATCATGACCTGAGCCGAAGGCAGTCGCTTAACCAACTGAGCCACCCAGGCGCCCTTAACTTTTTTTTTTTTTTTTTTTAAAGTAATCTCTACAGACCCAATGTGGGGCCTGAACTTACAACCCTGAGATCAAGAGTCATATGCTTTACCGACTGAGACAGCCAGGTGCCCTGCATAACTATAGGATTTTACAGGTCAAAAATTCCATAGAGATTATCTAGTCCTATGTCCTTGATTTACAGAAGAAGAAATGTGATAACAAAGGGAGTACCTAAAATCAGACAGTTAGACAATGACAGAGATAAAGTCAAAGCTCAGTTCTTTCTAAAAGAAAACAACTTCTATTTTCATGGTTTCCTACAAGAATTGCCTGAATGTTAATTGAGTATTTATACAAACAAATAAAAAACCTTGACCTCATCTCACACATACTCAAAAATTAGGATGAATCAGACACCAAAATATGAATAGTAAAACAATAACACTTTTAAGAAAAAAAACAAACATAGAAGAATATCATTATGGCCTTGGAATAGGCAAGGAATTTTTGAATAGGTCTTAGGAAGAACTAACAACAACAACAAAAAAGTTGATAAACCGGTGTTAGTGAAAATAATTTCTGTTTATCAAAAGGCACTATTAACATGAAAAAAGCAAGCCACATACTTAAAGATATATTTGGAATACATACTTCTGATAATGGACCTATATTCAGAACATACCCTATAAACTAAAATGCAAAACAAAACAACCCTCAGAAAAAGACTGGGGGAAGACACTTCACAAAAAGATGGTACCCGAGTCACTAATAAATATATGAAAAAGGTGCCTGGTATCATTACTCATCAAGGAAAGACAAATTAAAGCCACTATGAGAAACATCTACACATCAACAGAATGTCTGAAATTGAAAGGACTCACGAGGATCTGGAACAACCGGATTCTCCTACCTTTCTTATGGGAGAATCCACTGGTACAAAACTTTGGAAAACTGTTTGCACTGTTTCCTAAAGCTAGTTGTATGTACACCTTAGGACCTAGCAATTCTACTTCTGGTTATATAATCAAAAGAAATTAAAACATATATATAAGAATCTGTGCTGTTTTAATCATAATAGCCCATCTGGCAACAACACAAAATGTGCCAACTCTAGGACAAGTAAATGAAGTGTGGTATTTTCAAATATTAGAATATGATACATCAATGAAAAGGAACATATTCCTGCTACCCAAGACAATGAATAAATCTCACAGGCACAAGGTGGAACAACAAAAATCCAGAGTGTACTCTTCTGGGCGGCCATAGTGAAGGGCAATCCAGAATGACTTGGGCAAATTAAGTCTACGTGTACCATAGGACGCAGCCATTCTGCCCCTGATGATTTGTCCCACTAAAACTCTCACAGGTTCATAAGGGACCAAGTTGGAGGATATTCATTGTGATATCACATGGTGTGGCAAAGAATAAGAGGTTGCCTGGGTTTCCTGGAGGAGAGAGGTAGGTAAAATATTGTGGACAGACAGTGCAATCACAAAGTACAATAGATTAGGGTACATAGAGCAAAATGAAAAAATATTAAAAACATAAAGCTGAATTTTAAAAAATGAGGAGAAGAATGAGGTCAGTAACACAGTTCCTCTTCTGTATATTATATGCACTAAAACAATAATGCATTTTGCTAGGGCACATACAAATAAAATATGCATTAAAAACATATAAAAGTGTTCGAGGGGAGGGAGAACAGGTTAAATATGAATAATTGGGAAAAGAAAATAAGAAATGGGCTTTACATGGACAAATGATGACACTGTGCCTTGAACTGAGGTGTGTGATTAATTCAATACCCTTCACCTGGTGTCCAAAAAAGAAAGAAAAAGAAAGGAAAAAAAACGATGCAGAGGGTAAGATGACAAAGGTGAGAAGTGTAACAGCTCTATGAACATCAGATGCACATGGCAGTGCATTTTCTTTCGTTTTTTAACATCCCTTTGCAAATAGGCTCAGGGATCCAGCAGTGAAAAATGAATGAGACACTGTGAAGAAAATGCTGTGTTATAAAAATAAAGCTCTGTTTTACTTCTACTTTGATTTCTGAGGCAGGGTCACGGAGTAAAGAGAAACATGATTCTGTCATTTGTCTGGAGCAAGCCTATATAAAATTTCCCAATTTAGAATAGAAAAGGAACTCAGGGTTCGTTTAGCTCCATCGTCTCAACTTAAATACAGACATAGTGGGCCACAGTTCTTAAGTGACTTGCCTGAGATACACAGCCCGTAGGTAGAACAACCGAAGCTAGAACTTCATTGTCTGTCCCTAGTCTATGAGGTTCCTTCGGTTTGCCCCACTGAGCTCACTGCCCATCTCAGAGATAGGGAGCCTACAAACCATGGTGACAAAACACTCACAGATCCATATAAAATTACAACTCAACTAACCTGATACTATTTAGAATAAGTTTTTCCAGGTGACTGATTTTGAGTTTCGCTTATGGAAAACACACTTTTATTTATTTTAAAGATTTTAGTTATTGATTTGAGAGAGAGAGGGCATGAAAGAGAGAGAGAGCCCGAGCAGGGGGAGGGGCAGAGGGAGAGGGAGAAGCAGGCTTCCCGCTGAGTGGAGAGCTGGTTGTGGGACTCGATCTCAGGACGCCGGGATCATGACCTGAGCCGAAGGCAGACGCTTAATGACTGAGCCACCCAGGTGCCCTGGAAAACACACTTTTAGTTTCAATACTTACTAGTTAGGTTGTTTATTCAAAATATTATCACCCCCCTTTTGGCTTGGGTAAATAATTTGAAGAGAAATTTAATTCATGTTCATTTAAATGAAATATTTCATGGTCCTTATTTGGAACTCAAGTCATTACTTGTGACCATAGCTGAAAAAGGTATGGAAGATTCTGCCAGATCAGTTCTCATCCCAAAGCTATTACTTGGAAATTGTGTATTTTGATGGTTTTCTTGCTATAGACCACTTTGTCTTAGCGCTTCAGTACTACTACTACTAATAATTTTGGTCGTTGAGGGCTCCGTTAATTTAAGTTCTGTGAATTAGCTAGGTCTATCTAATAAAGATTTTATAGTTACCATATTGGGTATGTTTTTGAAACTATAACTAATAGAATGTACATTTCATTTATAGAAAATGTGTATATGGAAAGAGATGTTGTGTTGCCTCCCACAGCTTTGGGCCCATCTCTTCCTCACTGGGTAGCAAGCCATTCTGAGGATTAGGCCTCCACTCAGAAGAGGAAGCAGACCTGGAAACCTCTAAGAGGATGAGAACTGACCCCCTGAGGCAACTATGCCCGAAAGCCACTCTACTCTGAGGTTTTCTATTTCATAAGGCAATACACACCTCTTTTTAAGCCAACATGAATGGTGGTACGTGCAACCAGAACTACTTAAAATAAGACAACCTGTAATTTTACTATTCAGATATAACCACTGCTAGCAATTTGGTTTAGAGACTCTCAGTCTTCTGTGTGTGTTTGTGTGTTTAGGTTAAAATATGTTTCAAACAAAGTTGGCAATCAATAATACATACAGTTTTGTAGGCCGTTAATTTTAACGAAGATGTCATGACTATATTTGCATGTCATTACATTTAAATCACATTATTTGTAATGACTTCACATTATCACATTATATGTTTGTGTCATAATTTATTAAATCTATGCTTTATATTTGAACACTTTGGTTGCTTCCAATTTCTTGCTGTCTAAACAACAATATAATGAACTTCGCAGCTATATTTTCTGTTATATCCATGTTGATTACTTTTAAATAAATACTAAGAAATGTGACAATTATACGATCAATACTATGCATAAGCCTAAGGATTTTGATTTACATTGCCAACTTGCCCTCTAAAAACACATTCCACCCTCAAAAAAATGCATTAACAGTGCTCATTTCAATATTGCCTCCATGATACAGTCCTTGGTGGGAAAATAATGATAAAAACTTCTTCAAAGGTATGAAAACTATAATTGACACATTACTGTTGATGTTAATAATATAATATAGTATAAATATTAATAATATAATAGTTAATAAAAATATCTATCATTATTTGAGCAATTTCTTTTGTGCCAAGCTCTTTTAAGGTTTTCCTAATTTAATCCCTCATGATGTTCCAGACAGTCAGGTATTATTAACTTTTTTTTAAACAGGAAAATACAGATTTAGAGTGCAAATAAGTTTCCTGAGAGAGTACTGCTAATAAATTGCAAAACAACTCAATTTTACTATTGTTCAACCTAACAATCTCTGGAGCTATAGAACTGAAAAGATGCCCTGGAGAAATCCAAACTGGAATACGATTTTTATAAAAATTACAACCAATCAGTAGATCACTTTGGTAGGATGGACATTTTTGCCATATTAAGTCTTCCAAACAATGAATACAGGACATCTTTCTTTTTCCTCTTTTTTTCTTTTCTTTTCTTTTTTTTTGAAAGAGAGAGAGAGAGCACATGCACATGCATGAGTGGAGGATGGGGCAGAGGGAATCTTAAAGCAGATTCCCCACTGAGTGTGGAGTCCAAAGTGGGGCTCCATCTCACAACCCTGAGATCATGACCTTGAGCTGAAACCAAGAGTCAGACGCTTAACTGACTGAGCCACCCAAGTGCCCCAGATTGTTTTCTTAATTTCTTTATTGGACAGTTCATTGTTAGTGTATAGAAGTGTAACTGATTTTTATATGTTGATTTTGTATCCTGCAACTTCACTGATTTATTAATTCTAAGAGTTTTTTTGTTTTTTACTTTCTCCCTTCTGTTTTGGATGCCTGTTATTTCTTTTTATTGCCCAGTTGCTCTGGTTAGGACTTCTAGTACTATGTTGAATAGAACTGGTGAGAGTGAGCTTCCTTACCTTGTTCCTGATCTTAGTGGAAAAGTTTTTAATTTTTCATTCTAAGTTAATGTTAACTATGAGCTTGTCATGCATGACCTATAATGTTGAGTTAAAAACCTTCTAACCTTGTTTTTTTTTTTAGAGTTTTTATCATGAAAGGGTGCTGAATTTTGTCAAATGCTTTTTCTGCATCTATTGAGATGATCATGTGATTTTTATCCTTTCTCTTGTTAACGTAATCTAGCATATTAATTGATTTGGATATGCACCTCAGGGATATATCCCACTTGGTCATGGTGTACAGTCCTTTAAAGAACTACTTTTGAAATTGGCCTAAATATCATATATAGGATGAAACTTTTATAAAAGAGCTCTTAAGTTGAGGTTGAAAATCATTTGTATATTTTTAATATTCAAAGTATTTAGAAGTGTAACACACGCAGGACAGCTTTTGAAAATTTTAGCAAAATGTAAATATTAAAAATCAACATTTGCTTCCAAACAGGAAGGTATTGAAATTTATGTCAAAATGAAGTATGAATTTTAAGACTGGTAAGTTTAATAATAATGTACAAATTTAATTCTTTTTTTTTTTTTAAAGATTTTTTATTTATTTATTTGAGAGAGAGAGAATGAGAGAGAGCAAGCACATGAGAGGGGGGAGGGTCAGAGGGAGAAGCAGACTCCCTGCCGAGCAGGGAGCCTGATGCGGGACTCGATCCAGGGACTCCAGGATCATGACCTGAGCCGAAGGCAGTCGCTTAACCAACTGAGCCACCCAGGCGCCCTACAAATTTAATTCTTAAATTCTATAATTAAACTTTGGAATATCTTAAATTTGAGCAAAAATATTTCTAGAAACTCTATTTTTGTTAAAAGCATTTATATTCTAAATCAGCTTGAAATTGAAATGGACAATTCTATATTTTACTTTAAAAATGTTATCTTGGGCACCTGGGTGGCTCAGTTGGTTAAGCGACTGCCTTCGGCTCAGGTCATGATCCTGGAGTCCTGGGATCGAGTCCCACATCAGGCTCCCAGCTCAGTGGGGAGCCTGCTTCTCCCTCTGACCCTCTCCCTTCTCATGCTATTTCTCTCTCTCTCGCTCTCTAATACATAAATAAATAAAATCTTTAAAAAAATAAAATAAAATAAAATAAAAATGTTATCTTTAAAAATAATTTGTTAAGCAAGATACTTGGAGTAAAGAAAGACAGCATCTATAAAAATTTTGTGTAGATTTCCACATTTCAAAACAAAGCAAAATTTAGTGAGAATATTCTCTATTTAGCAGAATTTGATCTTGTTTAACAAGGTATATTAGCACCTATAGTGAAAACATTTTCTCAGCTAAAAAACATTATGACAAATCAATTAAAGATATCACTATCAAATATATTAATGATAAAATGCAACTGTGAAAATGATTGCAGTCATTTTAATTTTACAAAAGATGCTACTGTAAGAAATCCATTCTTTAGAAAAATACTAAAATATATGAGAAATAGACAAGACTAAAAATGTGATTAAAGTGCACAAGCACATTCCATAATTATTGTTTGTTATTTTAATGTTCAGATCATTAAGAAGAAAAACTTTTTATTTTTCTTCAATGTACATTGATGTTACTTTAAGTTTTATAGGAACTTTTGTTTCATAGAATAATTTTACCTAAGACTTTTTATATCTACAATATAATACAACCAACTTATTAGTCAATAAATATTCAAATATATATATAAGACAAAGGGGACACTAAATTTTTATATAGGTGTTGTAAATATATATATTCAAATACACACATATATGTGTGTGTGTATAAAATTGTAATAAGTTATATCGCTACCCTGATAAAAAGAGTCCATTTCCAATAGTTATTCAAAACTGAGCAGTGTGCTTTCACTGTAAGTCAGTCAAGGAGGTATAATTCTCATAAGGTGGGAAGCTTCGGGGGTCAAATCTATTTTTGAGTCAGTAAACACAGTTGAGAAAGTAAATGGCACTATGGCAGTTCCCCAGCCTACAGACTGTGGGTCTGATCAGAAAGCTGACAGAGGAATTTGGTTTCTAAGTCACAGCACTGAGCAGGGTGGGGGGGGGAGTGTTCCAGCGCTCAGTGGCAGATGCCCACTAGAGTCGAGCTGTGAGTTGGTGAGTGCTCTTTCACACTCTTCTCTTCTTACCCTACCGACTTACCCATCTGCTTCTTACCCATGGGCTTCCAAACAGCACTGCAAGTATTCTAGAAACTCAATTATGCTAACAGAATCAGATGGCAGAAACTGGGTATTCTCTGAAGTACGCCACACTGTTTTCAGCTGTGGTCAGCCCTACGAAATTTAGAAAGGACTTTCATTTTTCTTCTATAGGACAGCACCAAAGTAGGGGCCTTGTAATTTGCATTATGTTCATTGCTAACTTCCTCGTTTAGAACTTCACAAAGTCAGATGGCCTGTGGAGCAGGGAAACGGTAATGAGCTAGCGTCTGCCAGAGTTAGGGCAATAATGATTTTAAGGTCATGGACTGGCAGAATGCTGAAGGAGAAATGGCTGGCAGATATCAAAGATGCAGAAGAAGAAAGCGTATTCCAAGGATTTGTTGAAATTGTGCCACAGCTAGAAGTTGCTGAAGTAGGTATGAGAGAGTAACATGAGCAGGGGTAGTAATAAATGCTGCTTCATGAATGATTCTCATGGCTAAGTAAACCAGATTGATTCTACAGCTAATCTGAAATGGGAATCTGGAGCAAGAGGTTGGGAGACGAGGTGCAGGAGGTGGGGGAGAGGGGAGGTGTGGAGAGAGAAAAGAGGAAATGTTTGTCTTTCCTTGTTACTTCCTCAGTCAGAGTGACTGAAGAAATAGCCACATCTCACTGAGGAAAGGCCTCTTATCTTTCATCCACAGCCCAGAGGAGAACCGTAATTATAATATGTAATATTTTCATGTTTTCACATATTTCTGAGTGCCTAGTATGAGCCAAATGCAGTTTGCAGTGTGTAGCGATTCAGAAGAGAACAAAGCAAACAAACCTACTGTCGTAGGGGTTCACAGTATGGCAGACACCAGGGAAATTCCTCCCAGAAAGGGATCATCACAAAAAATATCTGAGCAAGAGACTGTAATAAGGTGAAGTAGCTAGGTGTGGGAATACCCGGGGAACGAGGGTCTCAGGGCAAAGACTGCGGCCGGCGCAAAGGCCCCGTGTCACAGAACGCTGAGGAACACAGAGACAGAAAGGAGTGCAGTCAGCCCTGGAGGGGACTGAAGGAAAGCTGCAGCGATAGGAAATCAAGGAGAGATTTACCACATACCAGACCACCACAAAACACAAAAATCTAGTCATCTGGGAGGCTAGTATTTTCGAGTACATAAGTCACATGTCAAAATATTGCTAAACCCTCACTCCGGGGGCCAAATCAGCATTTCAGAGATTGCACACTTTCAGTTACTTGTACGGCACCTACGCCCTTCTCGGCTGTCTGCTCTACCACTGCCCTTTACACTGAGCTGCCTTCTCAGGGTCCCCAGGAGTCTGCCGGGGCTTTCTTCCACCTAGTAATTCAGTGTCTGCTTTCCTAGCTCCTGGCAGGACACCAGCTGGGGGTTCCTCTTCGAAGAACCCCCCTGGACCCTGCTGTGTAACTTTACAAACACAAGCCTATGACTCCTTTGGTTCATCCCACCCAATCTCCTCTCATCTCAGTCCTGAAAATTTCTACACCTGCTGTTGCCTGTCTCTACTGTGTCTGCCCAACGCCCCCCCCAAACACACACATACCCCACATGCGCCACATTGCTCCAACAAAATGATGGCTATGACTGGTTATTTGAAAGATTCAAATAATTAATCTTGATGGCAACACTGTGGACAGAACCCTAAGGACATAAATTATTATGTATGTCTTTCTCGATGTCCCATAATAACATCTAAAAAGCTCAGTGAAATCTATGCATCACCAGGACAAGGTTATCCTGTGTTTGGTTCCATTTGGATGCTCACAGTTGAAAGAAGTTCTTCTATGATATTCTTATTTCCATTTTAGTTGTATCAACCTATTCCCCATGACAACAAAAGTATGTTAAAGGATTATGTGCATACCTGGGGTTGTGTGCTAGACTAATGAAAAGAATCTCATACTTCATTCCTGCTCACCTTCCCCCTCCTTCAAAATATTATTTGCTTACAGAGCTCTTGCAAAAACTCTACTACAGGAAAGTGGCCACTCAAATTTCCTGCACCTGATAAAATATTTTTATCTGATGTTTAAGTCCCTGATGTGTCAAAAAGGAGTGGAATGGCAATCCTCTAGAAGCAATAAATAATGTTGTAGCAATTAAAATTGAGAGAACCAGATAGGACTTAGGAACCTTCCTTTCCAAGCAGAGGAAAATATGAATGAGCTGGTATTTTTACACAGGAAATCATGGATTAGTTTTCCAAAAGCCCAGGTCTCAATTCTTTGCAGAGGCTATTAGAGTCCAGCTTCTTCATATTTAGTTATTAATAAATACATCGAGTAGCACTGCTTCCTCTCTCAACCCCAGGGCATCTCCCCATTAACCTTCCTCCATTCAAACAGAACATACTCCTTTCCGAGGGCTTAACTGATTTTAACCCAAGTCAAGATGTTGCTTCTTCACTCACCAGTATTTCTTTCCAACATAACTCATTTATGGGAGAACTTATCAAGAGCCAAACAAAACAGTAAGAAAGGAAAAAGAAAATTATGTCCAAAAAATTATTACCCACAGTTTCATTAACCTTTCCCCCCACCCTGGAAATTACCAATAGGTTAGAAAAACCACAAACTTCAGGAACAACCATGTGGTTTAAACTTGTTAGATAATACTTACTCTGAGGATGATAGTGTTGGATTTTCAAATGATCACACTGATGTTTCTTAATTAAACCTCTTCATTTTTATTTATTTATTTATTTTTAAAGATTTTATTTATTTGTCAGAGAGAGAGAGAGCAGGGAGAGCAGCAGAGGGAGAGGGGGAAGCTGACTCCTTGCCGAGCAAGGAGCCCGATGTGGGGCTTGATCCCAGGACCCTGGGATCATGACCTGAGCCGAAGGCAGACGCTTAACCAGTCGACTGAGCCACCCAGGCATCCCTCCTCATTATTTTTAAACAGCTTAAATGAACAGCCTTGGTCTGCAATGCCTGAAATTGGTTTTAAAAAGTTGTTTTTACATGGACAAGGCAATAAATAAATAAATGAATAACTCTCGAGCATTCCTGTATCAACATAATTTCTTTGCTAGTTCTGTAGTTTTGTTGCCCGGAAAAAATACCACTGAGTTTTATCAAGTTGACATGGCTGTCTTAAATTTTTCTTAGGCTTCTTGTAAACTGTATTTCTTATGAAGTATCACCTGATTCATTTTCATTCAAGATTCGTTTATTAAAATAAACATCCCTATACAGAAAAAATTTAGATTATCAATGTCTGTTAAAAACAAACCAAAGCAAAGAAACAAAGAAACCTACTGGTGTTAGGCTAATAGTCATCTACCTACCTACCCCCTTCAAACAATAATCCTTTTATAAAAGTATGTTAATACTCTTCTACTCTTTTCCTTTCTTGCTTTATTGTTAAGTGATTTTCACATTCAGTAACTACCTTTGGTTCTTATGGTGGGTACATATGTAGTAGTTTGAGATTTTGTGTTACAGAGAACGATATTAGTAAGAAAATTCACTTAATTCTCAGGAGAAGATGTAATATATGATAATTGCAACTATCCCTTAGAATGCGATACTTTAAAAAACTGGTTTAGGTTGTAAACCTTGATATAAAAAAAAAAAAAAATGTGATCTTCTCTAAGTCCTTAATCATTCCTAAGGGACTTCTGAACACATTTCACCTGAAAGATCAGATTAAAATGGCATCAATAAGTATCCACTAAAATTTAGCAAATGGTTCTGTATGTGAGCTGTCGGTTGACAGGTTGCCCCTTTACACATACCAACCAAGAGAATCTAAGCAGACAATGCATCTGCTGAATTCTCCTCTGGATAGGCATTTCTATCTAAAATAAAATTATCCCTGAAGGGAGATGGAATTATTCCCAGGCCAGCTTTTGATAGAATGACTATTTTTGAGGTGCATTAGCTACCCCCAAATTCACTGTACACACAGGAAATGGAAATACATAGAGGTTGGAGAAATACTAAATTTAACGTAAAATTGCAGATATTACCATACAGCTGTCAGGAAAAGCAAAATTACAGAGAATATTAGTCATGTATAGTGGACTCTCAAAAATTTAAAACACAACTAGCACTCTCAATTAACCAGTAGTTTTCAGAAGTTAATTATTCAGAAGAACCAATTAAAATACCTGGAGAAGTGTGCATCAGAAATTTAGGTGGTAGTAAAGCTTTAATTGAGAACTGAGATCAATGCATATTCAGTCTCCTGTACCATATAAAACTATGAGACTAGATAACCAATTCAATGGCCCTTAATTTTAATCTCATCAGTCCCCTCCTCTCTCTCCCTCTCATTCTCCCTCTCCCTGTCTTTCTCATTTGATCACACCCCTCTTGGAAATCTCTCCTCCCCAAATATCCATTAGATGTCACAGTACTAGTTCTCACCCTGACACTTGGGTCACTTCTCGGGTGTTTACAAATGACTGCATGATATCTGAATGTTGATCTGAATGTTTCAATAGTATCTTAAAACTCAGTATTCCTCAAATGAACTCTTCTTTTGCCCACAGCCTGCTCCTACTTCTATGTTCTCAATTTCCACCGGTGGAGATGTCATGTTCTTTAATCACCAGGATTCAAATGTTGGCTGTATACTTAACTGATCAAATTCACACTTTGCCCCATCTGTAATCAACTGTCAAGGCACTTTCAGTGCTGTTTCTACAGTATCTTATGGATTCATTTTCTTCTATTTCATCCCATTCCTTCCATCATTTCTTAGACCCTTTTTAGCATTCCCTAAAATATCAGAATAGCTTTCTGCTAAGCATCTTCTATCTTTCTTCATCTTTTGTCCATGTCACACACTGGAGAATTGCTAATTATTCTAGGCTCTTTAACAGACTTCCAGTTTTCTTAAGGACAAAGTCCTAGCTTTACTCAATGTCTTCCCTACTCTGTGAAACAAGCTGATGGAGGCCTCATTGTTGTAAACATTGCTGTGACATGGGAGAGGAAAGAAAACAAGACCCAGGTGAACTGTGCAAATCTCATGGCCACACCTAACCTCAAGGCAGTGGGAAGCCACAATCCAGCCATGTGCCTAACAGGAGGAGAATCAGACTGTCTGGTGGACAGTACTGATGACTACCGCAGAGCTGCTGTTCATGTACTTTAGTAACCAGAAATTCTCTCAAGAGCCACTACAGAAGAACTATAGTTTAACTTTACTGTAGCTCTCCACCACTATGGATAAGGGTTTTGCTCCTCCTGCAAAGGGAATCATCTTTTGTTATTCCAATGACATGGATTTATTATAAAAAATTAGGAGTAGTCTTATAAATAAGGGAATTTATAAGATCTGTAATCTGAAAGAATAACACCATCAACTAGCTAGGATTTGAATAGTTTGTAATTTTAGAAGATAGGAGACAGTATTTGCATATATTTATTTATTTAGTCCCCAAAATAGACCCTAAAACAAGTATTATTATTATCAACATTTTACAGAGAAGAAAATAAAGACACAGAGAAGTCAAATAATTCACTCAGGCTTACACAGCAAGTGTATGTCAGAGTAGAAATCAAACCCAAGAAGTCTGCTCCAGAACTAGCCCTTTTAACCATGGCAATGTACTGCTTTAGTTGAATATTTTTAATGATTTATTAAATTAATTATATGGTCTGCATCCAAGAAAGAAAAAAAAAGCACATGTAAGAATCAAATGTTGAAATAAGAAGAGTTCATCAATCCTCTTCAAATGCAGAAATACTGAGTTCAAAGTACCTTTATCCAAGAAATTTAATCATTAATTCTTTGAGGCTATGATTTACAGCTATCATATCTTGGCATGGGCACCAGGATGAAGTCTTCATCAAAAGCAGATCACGTGTAGAGAATAAATGAGGTCCTAGTAGAGTCTTCAAAGCCAACTGGCTAATAACTAACCTTAATAGTTTATTCAGGTCAAAAACTCTTCTTCCAAACAAATGAGATAGATATGTAGGATCTCAGAGTCCTCAGCCAAATTCTTGAACAAATTCAAAATCATTTTTTGGAAAAAAAATCTACCTACTTACACCTGGCAGCTTTTCTTCCAAATGGGAGTTGAATGACCTCTGTCAACATCAGAGTATGAGCCAGGTTTCTCGGTTTTCTGTTGAGAATGCCAGGTTTTCTGCCTGCATGCCACACATATAAAGCATATGGATGGCACCTTAATTACAACACAGAATATATGCACTGTAGCACTCCTGAGAGGGTAAAGCCAAGGATTTACTACAGCCCAGCATTTGCAAAGAGCCCATTGGACATATTCTAAAGGGCATAATAGCTGCTCATTCTTCTAGGTGCTTCAAATTCCATCACTATAGTAGATTGGTTCATGAGATAGTAACTTCTGTTGCCTTTACTATCTTGAATGTTTACCCTTCAAAATTCTTAAAGCCTTTGTTGAGTTAAAGTCTAGGTTTATGAACTTAGTATTTATAGAAAGCTCTCAGAAAAATTCACTAAATCACATTTCTCTAGTTCTTATTACTATGTTGGCAAAGACTTCATGTTGTACAGGAATCCTTGTATAGAGATCTATAGGAAATGCTACTTTCAGAAAAAATAATTTCACTTGTCTATTCATTATCTAGTGCTGTATAATAAATTATCATAAAATTATCAAATTAACACACGTCTTATCTCTCAGTGTCTGAATCTAACTGCAACATACTGGAGTCCTCTGCTTTTGTCTCTCATGAAGCTGTAATCAAGGTGCTATCAAGGCTAAGGTCTTATCTGAAGGCTCAACTGGGAAAGGATTCCCCTTAAACTTTGCTTACATGGTTGTTTGGTGGTATTTGTTTCCTAAGGATTGTTGGACTGAGGCCCTCACTTCCCACCTAGATATTGTCTGGAAGCTGCCCTAAGGTTCTTGCCATGTGGATCTCTCCAGCAGGACAGTTTATCTCATCAACACCAGCAAGAGACAGCCGGCCAGCCAGTAAGACAGTAGTCACAATTTTATGTAGTCTAATTATGGAAGTAACATCCTTTCACGTTTGCTGTATGCTATTGTTTAGAAGCCACGTACTAGTCCAGGCCACACTCAAGCAGAGCCAATCTTAGAGTCTGCCTGTCACACCTTGCTAGAGGAATTCTGATACATTTCATCATCATAGTCTCCTTTGAAGGCTGATAAATAAACTTTTAGGACTAAGTTACAGTAATTCATCCATGTTTTCTAATGTATTTTTCTCTTACTGCTAAATATTTCCTAATCTTCCTTTGAATTTTTCATTTGGATTTGCTTTACCTGTTTTATTACCTCACTGTTGTTAGGAAACTCAAATATCTTTTGGAGCAAGGTGTGGTATAGACAAAGAAATTAATAGATGGTTCCCTGGTGTCTTAGTCTGTTTGGATTGTTATAACAAAATACCACAAACCAGGTAACTTATCAGCAACAGGAATTTATATCTTACAATTCTGGAGCCTAGAAGTCCAAGGGTGTCAGCATGGTTGAGTGAGGGCCCTTTTCCAGACCACAGACTTCTCACTGCATCCTTACATAGCAGAAGGGGCTAGGGAGCTCTGTGAGGTCCCTTTCTAAAAGCACTCATCCCCTTCATGAGGGCTCTACCCTCATGACCTAATCACCTCCCAAAGACCCCACCTTCCAACACCATTAGGATTCCAATGTAAATTTGGGGAAGTATACAAACATTCAGACCATAGAACTCTGGCTACTTAGATCAATGTCCTCATACATAAAGTTGCTAATACCTCAACTCAGCAATATATTCAAGAAAATATAAACAAGCAAGATTTTTGAAAAACGCATCCCCTTCTTACCCCCTCTACTCAGTCATCAATGACTAAATAATCTCTCAAGGCTGAATGTGGGAAAAAAAAAAAAAAAGACTTTGAGTGCTGAATATCATGTTAAGGAAAATTATGGTAATGACATTTAGGAAAAAGGACAACCTAGTCAATAATATGTAATCACAGCTACAGTACAAATCTTTACCTAATGTTATCATACAGGTTTTGAAATCGTATGTGAATTTGACTTAATGATTTTGCCATTTCACTGTGCCTTTATTTACCTTATAATTGGAGTTGTAAAATAATTCACAATTTACATCTTAATGCCTTGTATTCTATGCTGAATTTTATGCATTAGTGAAAGAACCCTATTTAGTAATCAAGACACCTAATTTAAAGCTTACCTCATTTCCTAACCATAAATAATTTGTTTTTTTTTTTTATTTTTAAAGATTTTGTCTATTTATTTGACAGAGAGAGACACAGCGAGAGAGGGAACACAAGCAGGGGGAGTGAGAGAGGGAGAAGCAGGCTTCCCGCGGAGCAGGGAGCCCGATGTGGGGCTCGATCCCAGGACCCCGGGATCCTGACCTGAGCCGAAGGCAGACGCTTAACGACTGAGCCACCCAGGCGCCCCCTAATCATAAATAATTTTAATGATAACATCAGGAATGTGTGAAATATCTGAAGGGTCATGTGTCTTGCCTGAGCAATATCCAGAATTGGAAAAAAGAAATGATTTACATTTTAGTAGTTAGGCTTTTGAATTCCTTTCATTCTTTAGTCAAGCTTTAACCTGATGAATTGAAAATATAAGATATAGGTGCCTTTCAATACAACAACAAATATTTTCTGGCATTTCTCTGGCTTGAACAAAACTTCGGTTTCCATGGATGCCAGTTATACAGCTTCCAGTTATTCAGCACCACAACAAGACAAAGAAAAAAAAATCTACTTTTTTAGTGCTGGTCCTTTAATGTGAAACATACAGAGAAACCGCTGAATGGAGTGTCAGTGAGTGATTGCTCTCCCCAGGAAGAACGTCCTTTCAAGACAATGCTACTGCCAGGTTCATGCAGGAAGGACAAGGAGGTTCAAATGGAACTAATGCTCTCATGCTTTCTGTTTAAATGGCTACAGCTTCAGCTGAGAGAAACTGGGCTCTGAGCTCATCCTCTGGTTAATTGCTGGATATCTGCATGAAATATTCAATAAGTTCACCATGGTCATTTCAACAGAAATGTAAAGACTTCCTGGGCTGGCCTGGAGTTGGCTATAAGCTTGGGAAAAAATCATTACATTGTTTTAACAGATCCCACAAAATAGATTGTTCCTGTTGGAACAATGTAGTATGCATGGAATTAATGAGCTCCTTGAGGGCAGAAATCAAGACTCCTTTTTTTACTCTTTGTATCTCCAGTATTCACCATAATGTCTGGCCCACTGTAGGTGATTTTTAGAAAAGATTTTAAAAGTCAACCTAAATTTTTTTGCTTCTACAAATTATGTAATCACTTCCATTTATTGCCATAAGTATATCGTTCTTGATATTTAAGTGATTGGTAATTAACAACTTACAAAATGGCAAGAGAAACTTAATGAAAGCAGAGGGAAATTGTGGAATGTAGAATGCTTCGGAGAATGAGTGGAAGTCAATAAACACCTTTCATAAGCCTATTGTATTCTGGAAAGACACTGGAGAATTCTATACAGAAGACTACAGAAGGAGTGTGTAATCTCAGTTAAACACTAAAATTTATAATCGCATCAGATTAACTTTAAGATTTTATTTACTTATTTTATTTTTAGAGAGAGGGAGACAGGGAGGGAGGGAGGGAGAGAATTTCAAGCAGACTCCAGCTGAGCATGAGCCCAACTCAGGGCATGATCTCACAACTCTGAGATCATGACCTGAGCTGAAATCAAGAGTCAGATGCTCAACTGACTGAGCCACCCAGGCGCCCCATCAGATTAACTTTATACTCAATGGTGAAAATCTCTTTACAGAGATACATCATAATGCAAATTATGTCCTATAATTATGTCCATTTGTGTGTGTGTGTGCAATGCCTTAAGGTAAGTTTTAAACCAGGGCTGTACCTAATTTATAGAAAAATACACATATCAGATCCATTTCTTCCCACACAAAGTGATTTTACTTTCAAACCTGAAGAATGGTGCTAGGCAGACATCTATCTGTATCTAAAAATCTGTTTAGGAATGTAAGCAGCTTAGAATTCCAAATGATTGAGTTATTTTGAGGTTACATGAATTTTATTATCTGATATGACAGACAATAATGCGTAGCTCAGCCTGGGCTTCAGCAAGTACAAAATGACTAGCTATTTAACTTAAAAAATATATAACTATCTAGTGAACTGAATTAACATTATCAGCAAATTGTTACTGATACATAGAAGCAACATTTGGAAACCCAGAAAGCGATGAGGACTCGTCTAACAACAGGCAATATTGTAAAAATGCCTGGTTCTCAGTTATTAAATCAGTAGCATTTGGTTAAAAATCATTAATGCAAAATATGTTCCCAAGAAAATGTGTAAATTTTCCTTGAATCACAAACTTATATCTTTAAGGAAAATGGCAACTATTCCATCTTTTTAAAAAATTGGTCTGTTTTTAAATTAAGAGAGGTAGAGAGAGGTAATTAGAGCCCATATGAAAATAATCAAAAATATAAGGGAAAATTTGAGTGTCCCCACCTCAGGCTTACTGGAAAGGTCACTATGATAAATTTAGAACAACATAACAAGAAGTTATAACAATTACTTTAGGTAAACCCCCTGCCTTTAAGGAGGACTTAATCTAAACTATTCTATAAGGAAAAATATCTATCACGGTCTTAACATTTTCCAGAGAGAATTATCAAAGTTCATTGGCAATATAATCTATAATTGTACAACTTTCTGCAAAATATCAAGTGAGGAAAAACAGCTCAGGAAAAAAAAAAAAAAAATTAATGAAATTATCCAGAGGAGTAGTCTGCAAAATTCTAGTTTAACTGAATTATGGTTGTTAATGTATTTGTCAGGACAAGCAGAATTGTGTTCTTGATGTGTACCTTAAAACTGAAGGGTACCAGAATATGCCACTCCAAAATATGCTACTTTGGTATAAGGATTATGTTGAGCTGAATGTAACTGAGAAATAACAAATACCAGGAAAAAAGCTCCCTGTCCTCTCCTATTTGCCCAAAACCAGGACATAAATTTCCAAAGTCTCCCACCTCCCCTTTCTATGAGGAAGAACAAAAGTTAACTTTAGAGACAACTATAGAAACAACTTTAAATCCTATCAACCTGGAAATGGTATTAGAGGAATCTACATAACAAACTTTACTAATGAACATTTATATCCACCTTTGGAAGCCCAAAACTGCTTTCATTTGTTCTATCATTTCTCCACAAGTGTACTGTTCTTTGTTAAAAATGTTCTATAAGCTGGAGTTTTAAGCTACCGCTTTGAATTATTCACTTTCCCTGGATGTCTCCCATGTCCCATGTGTATATATGATGTTTACATGTTAATAATCTTCTGTTTTTCTCTTGTTAATCTGCCTTTTATTGCAAAGTTCTCAGACAAGAACTCAGAAGAACCGAGGGAAAACTATTTTTCCTCCCCTACAAAACAGTAACTCACTAAACAAGACCTTAGGGACCCAGAAAAGTATTTATTAGCTAAGCAAACTTCCCTTTGGTAGGAGGTCACTAAAACACTTTGGACAAATAATGAATTTCCATATCAGAATAGCAGCATATCTGGGAGAATCCCATCAAAATGTGATAATAAGCTATTGGGGTATTGGAATGTAACTAAAATACAGTAGTAGTAAAAATAGTTCTAAAGTATCATTTATCCAGCACTCACTACATTGCCATTGTCAGGAATTGCCCTAAACTCTTACTTGATTAAAATACAACAACCTTGAGAGTGTCCCACATTTTAAGAGAAACTCAGAGAGTATACAAATTCATATCCAGCTTTATCTGACTTGGAAACCTGTATTCTTAACCAGTGGCCACCATGGATCACAGGGCACTGAGTTAAAGCCGCATTTTAACACCTGGAACTGATTCAACTGCCATCTACATGTTGACTAGCAAGAGGGCTCAAGCTACCAGATGGTCATCAGGAGAGGAAAATATGCCCATCCCTATGGTTTGCTATGAAATCAATTTTCTAGCCTAAAAAGTATATACAATTAAGGACTTTAGAATTTTAATCTCAAAGGTGAATATGCCTCGAAAGAGGCCGATAAAAAACAAGCAGAAACAAAAAGTATCAGTAAGACTAAGTAAGTCTAATAATCATTAGTATTGACTTTGCCCTTTATATCCTGGCAGGCATCCTACACCTACACACTAATCTCCATATCAGGAACTTTCAAATTAGATATCCCTTTAGGTAAAGCCCTAGCAGTATCTGTTATGGCATCTTACCCTTATTTTATAGAGGAGAGAGAAAACAGAAACTTAGTGTGCTCAGTAACTTTGACCAAACCCTGGGACCCTAAGTCAGGTACGTTTGACGCCAAAACCTCAGCTTTTTTGAACACTGTATTCTCATTCAGTTACAAGTGATCCTTAAACAACACGGGTTTGAACTGCAAGGGTCCACTTATATGTGGATTTTTTTTAATACAGTACTGTAAATGTAATTTCTCTTCTTTATGATTTTCTTAATAATATTTTTCCCTAGCTTATTTTATTGTAAAAAATAAGTATATAATACATATAACATACAGAATATGTGTTAATGACGGTTTAAGTTATTGCTAAGGCTTCTGGTCCACAGTAGGCTATTAGTAGTTAAGGTTTGGGGGAGTCAAAAGTTTTATGCAGATTTTTGACTGCACAGGTGGTTGGCACCCCAACCCTGTATTGTTCAAGGGTCAACTGTACTCTTTCACCTTAGCTGTTTGTCATTCCTGTTTTCTGTTCCTCAAGCATTCTCTGCTACTCTCTGTAAATAGCAGCAAGAGGTAGCAAACCACATGCTGATGGATTCTGCAAATCCCTCCTGATTAATTTTCTAGCTTTGCCTGTGCCAACCTTTGCTGAGATCAGCAGTTCCTGCCATCCAATGCTTTGGGAACACAATGGTTACATTAACCAGAAGAGCCCAGAGGCTCCACTTGGTCCCGCAGAGTGTTGTATAATAGAATGTTCCATTATAGATCGTCTCAGGTTTAAAGAGCTTCGAAAGATTATACAGAAAAAAGTGGCATGGGGAGAAAAGAACAGTCTTAGAGATTGGGTGTGCAAGCTACAGAGCTGAATTTTGGAAATTACAAACCATCTGGGAAAATTATGGCAAAATATCTAGATAAACAGATTTTTTCCCCACTTTAAACTTGAGTTTTGGTTCCACTCATACCAAGCCTAAAGCTGAACCTGATCAAAGTTAATTTTATTCTTTTATCCCCAGTGCTCAGTGGGAGTGGGCAGGCTTCTTTGTTTCTACATTTCCTACGGTTATGTCTCCATTTATATCTTTTTCTCCAGACAATTTGGGCACATCTCTGCTCATTTATTAATATCTTCATAAATGTAAAACCTAGGGCCCTATTTATCTAGTCATTGAAAGTCTATAAAACAGTAATGTGGAATGTAAAATATTCAGTGATTCTAACGGGAAGAAAATTCTATATTTGACCTTATTTCCATTGGTCCATTCATCAATGTCTCAAAAATATTATCAGCTTGATCTTCACACATAAATAAGGACTGAATCTCTAATGAGGGATTAAACTAAAATTACTTTAAAAGCAAGCATATCCAAGTCAATGTTTTATAAAACCTTGACTTGGATCATAATTTTGCTTGTCATCTTTTTCATAAAAGAAGATTTACACATCCTATGATAGCACTAACCTTTTCAAGAATGGCAAGTACACTTCATATATTTAAGTAATTATGAATTATGACCCCTAAATTATGATATCTAGAAAAATCAGAGAAAATGTGGGAAAATAGAACTCAAATGAAAGGAGAGAGTGACTTTATTCTGTTTTCAACCCTTTTGCGTTTAACTCAGTAACATTACCATATCTGGTACTTTTGGTTAAGTGATTCTAATTTCCTTTTACTTTACAGATCATAAGTAGGTGTATAAACACATTAATTAGATAACTCAAAGTTATTTATTGAGTACCTACTTCTTGCCAAGTGTAAACTCTTTCAGTACACTAATGTTTAGTTTATGAGGGAGAGTACAGGGTGTCCATAATAACACCTATTCGTTAAATCAGTCAACAAACATTTATCAAATATCGTCTCCAAAACTGGGACAGAGAAGTGATTTAAAACTACTGCCTTTTCTCAGGGAGCACAGGAAAGACAGGGAGAGAGGTGAACACCTAGAGCTGTATACATCTGTAATATGGCGTAGGAAGCACTATGATGGGAGTGTACCTGAGGTACATTTGTGGCACAGAGGAGGAATGAATGCTAGTCAGGAATCCAAGAGCTGGGTCTTGAAGGACAGAGTGTGGCAGTGTGAAGGGTAGAGGTAGAATAGTTACTTTCATTTGAGACCGAGGGAAAAGCATGTGCAAAGATGTAGAAGTACAAAATGTAACTGCAAGTGGTTTAGCGAGAGCCTAGTGTTGGACAAGAGGTCCAAGGGGACACAATCTGTCATGCTATAGAGTTTGAATGCCATCCTACAAGAAACTGGGAACCATTACAGGATTTCAAACAGCAAACTTATTATATAGTTTGATCTGCAATTTAAAAAAATATTTTTCTGGAAGTATGATGGAGGATGGGTTTGGAAAGGGGAAGAGATTTTGAGTCACAGGGACTGGTTATGAGCCAAAATACAATTAAAACTTAAACTAACCATAAAAATAATAAAGACAGCAAATATCTCCTGAGTACTTCCTATGTGTCAAACTCCACACTAAGCATTTGAATGGATCCTCTCACCGAATTTTTTTCATCAACCACAATTCACTTCCCCTAATGTTCACATCTTCAACATGTGCATTTTACAGATGAGGAAGCGTGACCTAAGGAGGTGAAGAAATCTGGCCAAAGTCACACAGCCAATAAGTGACACAGCCAAGAATTAAACCCAGGGAAACATTTAAGAGATTGTTATGAGGCATAAACAAAAGAGATGAACAACCAATTAGATGCAGGAGATAAGAAGGAGGAGCCATAGAAAGTACTTTACAACTATTCACTCCTTTTCCCCTATTGTACCAAGAATACTGGCATGCCAGGAGAGGGCAGCCATTATACAAGTACGACCCACAACCTGACAGTAGTTAGGACTCCCCTCAGATAACCTATATGACTGGGAAAGAGTCACTGTTATACCCCAAATCCACAGAATCTGTGGAAAATCTGTACCTATTTTGGCAGCTATGGCTCCTATCTTGTTCATAGAAATATCCTCATTCTAGAAGATGCAGTAAGAGACCACATAAAAATTCTTCCACAGATTTTTGATCCATAGGCCCAATGAGAGATTCCTACCATTATTTGAAAAACTGACAGACAAAAATTATTCTAGCAAATTGAGGATGCCATATAGCCATGATTGGAATGGATTATATTTCACATCCTCCATACAATTTATATCCCCACACTCTTTACAGAATTAAAAGCTAAATAAAGAAAGAAAAAAAAAAAAAAAACATGTGGTATAAATTAGAGAAAAGCAATGGTGCCATCACAGCGAATAAACTTAAACCCCCTAGCTGTACTGTGTATGTTCCATGCTTTATGTACATATATACTATGTTACTGTGGGGGCTCTTAGGTCTATATGGTTTTTAACAAATAATTTCTATAAGAGTTGAAAATGTGAAATCAATTGGCAAATGTTATTGAGGTAAATTTAATTCACAGACTGAAAGAAAATTAAACGACTTGACAATTAGAATACTTTTCTCTGTACTCCTACGTCATCTACATAAAAACCATTTAAATTTCACTCATACACCTAGCCTTAATTCATAAACATGTTCTTCTAATCGTCCAATAAGAAATTAATTTTTCCACATAAAATGAATTTTAAAGCCATACTTCATCTAAACCATCACCTAACATGTTCCTTCAGGGCAATTACTTAGTTACAGAGTAATAAACTATTAGAAGTATAAGGGGACCATAGCAAACATCCTGTAGAGCATTGCCAAATTGATTATAAGAAAGGGTTTAGCAAGATGGGTTTTTTCATGGATACAGGATACTTTTGTCAAATGTTTAGGAAATTGGATTATACCAAGTTCAACACTTTACCAAAACCACATTAAATCATATTTTAAGATGCCAATAAGCAAGATAAATTCCCAAAAGAAATATCTAGAGATTTTTTTTAAAATTTGTTTTAACATGGAACTCTTTTATTCTAGGAATCATTATCCACATCAGTGTTCTTCAGAGCATGGTTCAGATAGCTCCTCTAATTTCATTTTCTCATTTTATACATAACACTGAGGTATAGAAAGGATAAGTGAAGTTTCTCAGGGTCATAAAATTTCATACTGACAAAGTCAGGTCTAGAAACCTGTTTTCTAAATATTTCATCCAACTCTGATTTGTTTTTACTTTGCTCTCACCTTTGATATGTTTAACATTTGCAGTATTTTTCTCCTGGCATATTATACAGACATAAAAATGACAAGGGCTGAGTTGTTAATCAGTAAGTAGTACAGTGAAAAACACTAACAATGGTTACTATTATTGAATGCCTACCATATGCCAGATACAATCCAAGGATTCTAGAACCTGGCTTTCTTTTTCGCAATAACCCTGTAACATATTGAGATACATACCATCCTGCCCATTTTACAGTTGAAGAAGCTGCCTCAGAGGCATTTGTAACTGGTCACATAGCTTAAAGGGATGGAGCACGTCTGGCTGACTCAAATTCCCTGCTCTTTGCACCTGACCACCCACCTTGCATGTTAGAAAAGGTAATGCTCTTCACAGCACTCACTCAGACTATTTCCCAGACTAAATTCTGCAGAAGTAAAAAGTGAATGAAACAGTCCTTCTGTCTTCCACTACAGCACCTTGTATTCCATCAAATATTGACTTTTCCACATTATGGAAAACCTCTACTTTGAACCACTTTTGTCCTTTATTAGATTTCTGGTTTTGAAACCCAATGATCCAAGATATTTTGCAATTGAAAATGTTAAAAGTGGTCACTGAGGCATATTCTAATCATTAAATTCTATAAAAAAATAGCCAAGATATTCTAGGTAAAATTTCGATTAAATCTGATAGTGACTTCAGGGAAAGTAACTAAAGCAACTGAAATATAGTCTAATCAACACAATAAAAGAATATTAGTTTTAACAGAGAAAGCCAATATAATCTGGTTCTGCCTTATATGAAGAATCGACTGATTCAAGATTTTCTAAGAGAGTCAAATTAATTCACCATTGTTCCTCTACATACCATATATACCTATTATGAAACACAGCATTAGAATTAAATCCATTATAATCCAGGTCAAAAGCCAACTCTCACTTATTTACCTACCTAATAAGAAAGTAACAAATTCAGATCACACAATACAACCAATAAAATAATATTAATAATAATGGCTTCCAAAATTGACTAGTTAAGCACCAAAACATAATATATTTATTCATCAGTCTGCTTTGAAATTGACAAAAATAACCAAAGAGAATAAAATGGCTCCTCTCTTACTTTCTTCACTGATGACCATTAAAGAGGAATACTAAAGTCTTGAAACATCCATTAGACAGTAAGTGCAAATAATTTGATGACTCTTGCTATTTTGTTTCCAAGTTGTAGCTTTATTAACAATAAACCTGATCCCACCAGCAAGGGCACAGACATGACAACCTGATCCTACCAGCAAGGGCACGGACGTGACTGACACCAATAGTAATAAAAATATTACCCACTGAGGCCTATCAACTCTTCTTGCTAGCGGCAGCTTGAGGAGATCCCTTGACAATGATTCATGGCTTGAAACTCAGAACCATCTGCTCTCTTGGAGAGTTCCTCAGCCAAGGTGAAGAGGGGAGTTTTCACAGCTGTATTCTTTTTCCTTCTAAAGTCTATGGAAAAGCATCCAATAAACCACAAAAATCTGGCACTAATTTGAACATGGCAGACATTATCCTCCATATGTTCTTGTTTCAATGGACTCTTTTTACAGTAACTATCTCATTTGATGCCACTTCTTTTCTCTCTTCACCATGTCAATTTTGCTCACTCTATAAACTTCCTAATATCCTCTCCATTCTAGGCAGTTCAATTATTTGTCCATCTCTTTTTTAATGGACAGTATTTTTTGCTATTGATAAAATTTCAGAGTTTAACTGAATCTCATCAAGTTACACCACTTATTTATATTTAAGGAAACCAAGGCAAAGAAAGGTTAGATTGTCACCCTAAAGTCACATAGTTTGACAGTAAAAGAATGAAGACTCAATCATTTGTCACCCAAAACACTTTGCCCAGCACTTGCTATCCTATTGAAGGGAAGCTTCAGTGTCTCTGCTTTTGTCACGTGTATAGCTTAATAAGGAATTAGTTTTGGTTCCTAACAAATTCGCAGGGAATTTGTCAGGAAAACCAAATAATTCTTATCAAACCAATATGTAAAGAAATATATGCAATTCTAAAAGGCTGTTTTTCTTTCTTATATGGAAAGAGAAAACTTAAAGCTAAAGGTAAAAATAGGTTTTACATAGCCCCACCTCATATTCCAAAATGTGATTCGAAATAAGTTCTAAGAAAATCCAGCATATGTAAATTAGATGATTATATGATAGAGGTAAGTCTATTGCTATCTACAGATACCAAGTGAACTATCATACGATTCAAATCCCTGTGACTAGACAGTGGGGATGGTCAAACCTCAATGTATTAGGTATGAACAGGTATGGGATACTCCACTTTTGGGAGAGTGAATATGGAGTTACCGTAGCAGATATGGAAAAGATTAAGTATGCTCATAAGCCATTTATATAAGGATCTACAGCTACCAAGAGTATTCCTTTCTTACAGTGCAGATAAGACACTCAAAAGGGTGAATGGAAACTTGCCTTGGCTCAAAAGTGGCAACTCTCTTCTCCCACATTCCACTGACCACAGTAGGCCACCTAGCCAAGAACCAATGTCCATGGGATGTACTAAACCATGAAAAGAGAAGGGAAAGAAGAAAGAATCATGGGCAAATAACTCACCCTATCACTGTTACAGGGAGACCAGCAGTTTTAGTGGAATGGAATAGATAGAAGCCAAATTTGAATGTATTTTAGAAAGAATGGGAGGAGAGGGAATTGGAGAGAGTGAGAAGAAAATATTTTTCAAAAACTTTTTTTCAAAGGATAGCAAAGAATAAGGGTAGGAGCAGAAAGGGGTGATGGTTTTATTTGAAGGAGTGTCTTACTGTTTTATATAGTGGAAAAGATATCAGCTACTCCTGTACTGATGGAAATGATCCTAAAAATAGTGAAAATTAATGATTCAGGAGAGATGACGTAGGAATTTCTTGTATGATATTCTTGACTAAGCAAGAAAGTAAAACTGCTATCATGAAAGAGGATGGGTTAGCCATAGAAGAAAGGATGGGAATTTTAACTGTGACAACAGGAAGAACAAAATATGTTCTAATACAGGCAGCTAGTTCAATGTGGTGATGAAAACTTATGAAAGTTGTCTTCCAATTGCTTCAATTTGCTCAGTAAAATACAGCAAATGTCATAGCTGAGAACAAGGACGTCATATGAAATGTTGAAGATTTGAGCAGTCAAGAAAAGATACAAAATTTTCATCCTAGAGAATAGGTGAGTGAAAGAATAAAGAAATAAAATAGGATTATCAATGTCTATTGATACTGAAAAATTATAAATAACCTAAGTATACACCCAGAAGCTATCATTAGAATAAAAAATATGAGGGATTTCATTTCCAATGGGTAACAAATTTGGCAGTTCTCGCTCCCATCTTTAAGATAAGAAATAACTGAACAAACTGAAATTCAAGAACCTTTCTTGGACTCATCAGAGAATTAAATTCATAGGGCAAACTGCCACCCCAATATCTGGAGAGACCAACAAATACAGACGATCACAGCATTTTATAAACTTTAAGTGCTTTTAAACTTTAAACCAGACCTATAAACTGGTAGTTTATGGTAATTTTGACAAATTGCTGGAGATGGAGTGTGCACTACGTTGAGAGTATGAACTCTTAGGGACCTACAGAATTCCTACACATTCAGAAGTTTTACCTCCAGGGATCCCACAATTTCTCACAGAAAAGGCTAAAGAGAAAAAATCCCTTGTGTCTATGACATAAGAAAGAGAAAAATAACCATTTTGAAATATGCCCAGAGCATTCATTGTAATGAAGGCCTCTCTGTAAGGGAAAAGATTTTACAAAATCCTTCTATGATATGGGGAAGGGCAATTGTCCAACTCTAGTCCCCTCTAGCCTTCCTGCCTCACCTAAGGAGAGAAAAAGTTAAGAAACACTTCTGAAGGTCACAGCCCAGGCACATAAGCCCACTAAAAGACTGAGGTTTAATCATAAGTTTATAGAACTCTTGCCCTCCTCCACACTTTACTACAACACCAACAGATCTCCAGCATAAAAGTGAATTACAGCTGAATGAGCTATAATACACAGATTCTACTTGAGAAGGAGCAATTAGGGAAACCCAAACACAACACATGAAATAAAACAATGACTCTAGAGGAAACAGAATCCTTCAGCACCTACAGCTGGAGCAAACGTTAAATACAGTCCAACTCCCAGACATATTAACATAAAACTTCACACTGAAGGCCTATTTACCTGTCCCCTAATGCATCATGTCCAGCTTTCAACAAAAAAAATTAAAAGGCATGCTAAAAGAAAAAAACAGACAAACAAAAAAGCACAGTCTGAGGAAACAAAGTATGCATCAGAAATGGTCTCAGATATGATACAGATTTTGGAATCATCAGATAGAGAATTTTAAATCACAGTGATTCATATGTTAAGGGCTCTAGTGGAAAAAGTGGACAACATGCAACACAGATAGGTAATATATACAAAGAGATGGAAAATCTAAGAAAGAATCAAAAGAAACACTCAAAATCAAAAACACTGCAACATAATAAAGAATGACCTTAATGGGTTCATCAGTAGACTATATGTAGCCAAAGAAATAGTTAGTGAGCTTGAAGGTATGTTAATAGAAGCTTCCCAAACTGAGATGCTAAGACAAAAAAATGAATGAAACAAAACAGTACGTCAAAGAGCCATAAAGAAAATTGTAAATGGAATAACATACTATTTGGACTACCAGAAGGAGAAAAATTGATCTAATAGATAACTGTTTTTATCAAATAAATAACAATAACAATGGTGATTATAGAATATGGGTAAGTTAAATGAATGGCATGTATCTGTACTGTGTTTCCTTTTGATGGCTGAATAATATTCCATTATATGTATATACCACAATTTGTCTATCCATTAATTAATTGTTGGGCATTTGAGTTGTTTCTATCTTTTGTCTATTGTGAATAATGCTGCTATGAACATATATGTACATGTATTTGTTTGAGCACCTGTTTTCAATTCTTTGGAGTACATAACTATGTCATGAGGAAAAAATTTTAAATGCTCTGTTATACCTGTACTATGCTTAAAGCAGCATAGTGTTATTTAAAGTGAACTTAAGTTAATTGTGAATGTATGTTGCAGATCTAGTGCAAATACTACAACAAATTTTTTAAGAAGTGTAATTGTCATGATGGGGAAGGAAAGAAAATGGAATCTTATAAAATGCTCAGACCAAACTAGACATGACAGAAAAAGAACAAATGACAAACTAGACATGACAGAAAAAGAACAAATGATTATAAAAACAAAAAGAAGGGGGCAGGGAGGAAGAAAAAAAGAAGCAAAGAACACATGTAAATCATAGAAAACAATTACAAACACGGTACATGTTAATGCAACTCTATCAACAATCACTTTAAATGTGAGTGGTCTAAATACAGCTATTAAAAGACAGGGATTGTTAGAATGGGTTAAAAAAGGAAAAAGACTCGATTTTATGTTGTCTTTAAATATACAGTCACAGATTAATAGTAAAGGGATGAGTTGAGAGTTACTCAGAATGTTAAACACAGAATCATGGTATGACCTAGCAATTCTACTCTGTCTTGATCCATTAGGGTAGCTATAACAGAATACCATAAACTGGGTGGCTTATAAACAGAAACTTATCTCACACATTTCTGGAGGCTAGGGAGTCCTAGATCAAGGTACCAGCAGATTTAGTGTCTGGTGAGGGCCCACTTCCTGGTTTATAGATGGCCATCTTTTTGCTGTGTCTTCACATGGTGCATGCAACAAGGAAGATCTCTGGGGCCTCTTTTATAAGGGCACAAATCCCATTCATGAGGGCTCTGCCCTCACGACCTAATTATCTCCCAAGGGTCTCACTTCCAAATACCATCACATTAGAGATTGGATTTCAACATATGAGTTTTGGGATGATACAAACATTCACTCTATAGCACATTCCTGAGTATATACCCCAAAGAGTTGAAAACAGGTAGTCAAACAAGTACATGTACATGCATGCTCACAGCAGCACTATTCACAATAGCCAAAAGGTAGAAACAACCCAAATGTTTATGGATGAATGCATAAACTGTGGTCTAAACATACAATGGAATATTGTTCACCCCAGGACGGAATGAAGTATTGATATATGTATGCCACAGAGTGGAAGAACCTCAAAAACTTTATGCAATGTGAAAGAAGACAAAGACAAAATGTCATAGATTGTATAATTCCATTCATCCAGAATAGGTAAATAGGTAAATCTACAAAGAGAGAAAACGGATTAGACATTGCCAGGGGATAGGGAGAAGGGATAGTGGTGGAATAACTGCTTAATTGATTTGGTGTTTCCTTTGAGGTGATGACATTTTGGAACTAGCTTGCACAACACTGCAGATGTACTAAATGCCACTGAACTGATCACTTTAAAATGGGTAAGTGTATGTTATATGAATGTCACCTAAACTTTTAAAAAGACACATTGAAAAAAAGAAGAGATGGGGAAAGGTGTACCTTGCTAACACTAATCAAAAGAAAGTATGCATAGCTATGTTAATTGCAAAGTAGACATCAGACAAAAAAAAATTTCAGGGTTAAAGAGGGGCATTACATAATAATAAAGCTGTCTATTCTCCCAGAAGACTTTAACACATATGCCCCTAACAACAGAGCCTCAAAATACATGAGGCAAAAACTAACAGAACTATGAGGAGAAATAGACAAATCCATTATTATAGTTCGACACTTCAACACCACTATTTTTGATTTTTTAAAAGATTTTATTTATTTATTTGACACAGAGAGAGACAGCGAGAGAGGGAACACAAGTAGAGGGAGTGGGAGAGGGAGAAGCAGGCTTCCCACTGAGCATGGAGCCCGATGCAGGGCTCGATCCCAGGACCCTGGGATCATGACCCGAGCTGAAGGCAGCCACTTAACCGACTGAGCCACCCAGGCACCCCAACACCACTAGTTTTTAAATTAATATATCCAGCAAACAAAAATTAGTAAAGCCATTGTTGAACTGAATAGCATCATCAATTTGATCTAATTGACAGTTATAAAATATTTCATATTTGGTAAAATGAACAAAAATTTTATAATATGAATATAACAGTGGAAGGAAGGAAGGAGGAAGGGATCATTTCAAGGCTCATAATGCCATTTCTGGCATTTTGGGAGGAACACTTAAAGTGTCAAGTATACCATGATGTGGAACAGAAGTAATAATACTTATATTAGAGAGAACTCTTTCTTTCCCTGTCTTGTTCCCAGAAGGAAACTGTTAATATAACACTTCCAGGCTTCCTTTCCATTCCTTGTTCTCCTCATCAAAGAGTGACTTACTGGTTTCTAAGCTTAGGGAAAATGAGCAGAGACCTTTTATCTCTTCCCTCCCCATTTGGTGAGTACTGCTCCTTGGATTTAAGGCTACAGAGCTGCTCTTTCCATGCCTGGTTTGGTAGATCTCATTATTTAACAAAAGTATTAGGAAACTCACTTGACCACAAGTCCATGTCACGAGGCCTGATTCAGTTCTACTGACAATATAACTTACATTTCAAGGTCCTTCAATCTGATAACTGTGTAGGTATTGATAGGGTCAGAACTCATATAGCAGAGTGGTTTGATTCATTGGCCCCTCACACCTCCAACAGCTATCCAATAGGGCTGCAAGGAGAATAAAATCAGATGACATTTATAAAACACCTGGCAAAGATTTGAACTGAAAATTGAGAGAATGATGTGTTGAACTGAATTCTGTAGCTAATAAATGAGCCTAGCCTATTGGTCTGGCAATGATATCTCAGTTAGTAGTATTTTCAGCTACTTGGAGTCATCTTTTCAGAATGCTGAAAATGTACTCTTTCAACAAATGTTAAGTCTTAGAGACTTCCTAAACCTGAAGTAAATACCAAGAAAAAAAAGTTTTGTTTTGTTTTGTTTTACTTACTGGTGTAGGGGAGAGTAAAAAATATCTCCATGCTGACGTGCCTGGTTGGCTCAGTTGGTAGAACATGTGACTCTTCATCACATAGTTGTGAATTCAAGCCCCATGTTGGGTGTGGAGCCTAGTTTAAAAAAATAAAATAAAAATGTAGACAAAACATATTTTTTAAAAATGTCCCCATGCTATTGTTTCTGTCATTTTCTAAACCATGGTCTCCTCTAAACTGGTACTTTTTGAATGAGATAACTTTTGTGTAAAAAAAAAATAATAATAACTTATAGAAAAAAAGCTTACTGTGTTCAAAGGCCTGAGAGAGAAAGGTACATTTGAGGATTAAGACAGTGCCCCCTACAGAAACTGTTCACAATAATAAATGAAAGATATCATTTTAAGAGTTCAATGTTGGTAGTATTCCTCAAAAGACCACCAGAGAAACCTGCTCATCAAGCAAAGTTCGTCAGACTTACTGTAAGAGAGAACAATGGACAGTCTTAAAAATGAGTCAAAATGAAGAAATTAGGAAATGGTATATATACGGTTTTAGGTCATGGGCCAGATGATTTTAGATGAGCTATTCAAGGAGGAAAACTTTGGGATTAAGTAGAGCTGATGACATAGTAGCTTTGGTTGGATGAGCACATCCAGGTGAATTTCTTGAGTGAGTCTTGTTAAGTAAATAATTCCACTTCATTAAAATTCTTACCTTTCAGGGGCAAGTATTTCCTGCAGGAAGCAACTAAGTTTTGTTTTGTTTTTTTTCCTGCCTGGTCCCAATGTTGTTTCACATAGGGAAGAAAAAGTGTCTGGACCCACTGTGGTTTAATACATAGCTTAATACAGGACATTATCTTGCTCTTCTCTGCAGACAGGATAGGTAGGCAGATGAGGTAGAAAGAAACCAAAGACAAAATTTTAAAGCAAGCTTGACTTTCCCAAATGGGCCAACTTCATGGATAATCACTACCCACCCCAATGTTCCCCAAGAGGGGCATCAAGCTCTTTGCTCATCCACTGAAAGGCTTGCGGTAGGCTGAGTATTGAGCCCCAAAGTTATCTAGATCCTATTCCCTGCAAAGGTCACCTTATATGTGAAAAGAGGTTTTATAGGTGTGATTAAGTTAGGAATCTTGAGATGGGGAGATCATCCTCTATTATCTGGATGGGTTCTACTTGTAATCAGAAATGTCCTTATAAGGGGACACTGGGTGGCTCAGTGGGTTAAGCATCTGCCTTCGGCTCAGGTCATGATCCCAGGGTCTTAGGGTCAAGTCCCGCATCTGGCTCCTTGTTCAGCGGGGAGCCTGCTTCTCCCTCTTCCTCTGTCACTCCTCCTGCTTGTACTTTCTCTCTCTCTCTGACAAATAAATTAATAAAATCTTAAAAAAAAAAAAAGAGGGAGGCATTGGGAGATTAACTATAGAGAGAGAAGGCGATGTCATGACTGAAGCAAAGTGTTACTCTGATGGCTTTGAAGACAGAGGAAAGTCCCATGAGCCAAGGAATGCAGCTCTAGAAGCTGGAAAAGTCAAGAAAATGGATTATCCCCTAGAATCTCTGAAGGGAGCACAGACCTGAAGACACCTTTATTTTGGCCCAATGAAACTGATATTGAACTCTGACTTCCAGAAATTTAGGAGAATAAATATTTGTTACTTTAGGAGAGCAAATGTTTGTTACTTTAAAGTACCAAGTTTGTGGTAATCTCTCATGGCAGCAATAGGAAACTAATACAGAGCCTACTGCTGATAACAGGTGAGCTACAAATAGACTCTACTTAACCAATTCAAGTCAATCACCAGCTCTTTTCTCTACCAGCCCACCCTACCTCCTACCTCTTTCTATTTTCTTGGTTCAAAATAAATAAAAACTTCAGAAGAGAAATATTAAAAAATACTTCTGGTAATCCAGCAAGCTTAAAGGTTTTTTAAACCAAATAGTTTGTTAAAACAAAAGAACTCAGTCAGTTGACTGGACTTTCTCAAACATACTTTTTCTAACTCTTATCAATAGGAATAGCCAGAGCTAATGCCAGAAAATCCCTGGCCTGTTACCTCCAGGAAAATGCAAACTAACTAATCCTATAAGGCTAATTCCCTCTGGCTAGTTTTTTTTCTTTTCTTTTCTTTTCTTTTCTTTTTTCTTTTCTTTTAATTGAAGTATAATTGACATACAACGTTACATTAGTTTCAATTATACAAGATAGTGATTCGACAGCTCTATATGTTATGCTATGCTCATCACAAGTGTAGCTGCCATCTGTCACCATACAATTGACTATATTCCCTATGCAGTACCTTTTGTCCCCATGACTTATTCATTCCATAACTGTACCTCCCACGCCTCTTCACCCATTTTGCCCTTCAATTCCCCAGCAACCACCAGTTTGTTCTCTGTATTTGTTTGTCTGTTTCTGCTAGTCCCTCTGGCTAATTTTAAACTTCAGTGCCTGAATAAGACATCTGCTGATACAGTAAACATCATGCGGGAATTCATTTTTAAGGACAAACAAAATATAAGATTTTTTTTCAGAACTTATCCCCTATTATGTCCTATTTCTGTTGTGTTTTTATTGTCCTGGAAGTAACCCCTTTCCTCCTAGAGATACATTTCAAAAACCATAAAAAATTTAAAAACAAACATCTCTCTCTCCCTTGTGTTAAAAAAGTTGAGAGACTCCTCTTTTACCTACTTTTGAAAATCAATCCACTTTAATTTATAACAAAATAATTTTTATGCCACATTTATGATGCCAACACCAAATCTGGTGATGTGTTGGAAATCTAGCTCTCTGGAAAAAAGGAGGAGGAAGAAAACCTCTGATTTACAGCAATTTCCAATTTCTATGGCAATGTAAATACTCTTCCCATGGCTAATTTCAAGTTATTAATAGTTTAACACCCAGCTCATGCAATCCCTGAATATTTATCAGTCAGCCCTTACTGGCCAGCCAGTTCTAGCACACTGCTGCAAAATGTTAAACTCTATGTAATTATTAATGGTACCAAGACTGGTCTGTCTCAGTTGCTTTTGGGATATCAGAAGACAAAGAATAAAAATGAGAAAAAAATTAGTGAACTGTGAAATGTATCCTTTTTTATTCTTGGTTAGATGTTTTCCAATACAAAGATAGAAGGAGAGGGCAGAGACAAGATATCAGATTAAGTCCCTGAATAAAACTTGAGAAAGAACAACTTTAATTATCCTAATTAGACTAATCTCTGTCTATGATCCAAGAACCTAATGCATCACCTATCCTAACGAGAAATTAAAGAACTAGAAGAGAGAATGAAACATAAATAATTGAGAAGAGCTGATGAAGTTGAATGCTAATTCATCACAGAGGGAAGAAAGAGTCCTCTTAGGGTGTATTGAGAAGGAACTCGGATGGCACAAACCAGTTTTTCATCTACTTCACTTTTTGTACTAAGAGTTTCTAATTCTCTCTGAAGTTATTACAAGAAACCTATAACTGCCTTGGACAGAATCAAATCCCTGTCCTCCAAGGATGGCAATTAAGAGAAAATCTTCAGACTGCAAGGGGCAGCTAAATATTATAGTATTTACTGTTGTCTAGGGACAAGATTGTTGTCTCTAGCATTCATTTTTCTATGCATGAACTGATCTGACCCTTCCCTTAAATATCAACAGCATAGTTGGACAAGCTTTTGCATTTAAACCAGACTTTATGATTCAGGCTAAAGGAGGCAATTCCGGAAAGGCAAATATACTTAGTTCATCTGACAACAAGATGGCAGGCACTTCTCCCAGGAGTCCACTTAGCTCAGCCCACTGTCATAAGGTCCAGCTCACAACCACCACCACTTGGTAGAGACCATCTTTCCATTACCACCAGAGGTTATTCTTGAACATGTCATAAATCCTTAGAATCCAAGTCCAAGAAAGGATTGCTCTCTGAAAAGAAAGTACTCCTTCTCGCCCCTGTTTGAGACTTAGCTTCCAAATCCTTATTTCCTATCTTAGGGCTTGCCTCTTCATAAGATGATGAACATGAGAAATATTTCCTTATTTCTGGCTAGACTTCCACTTATCCAACATGGTATGGCTCAGACATGGTTTCTACCAGAACAACTACATCAGAAACCTGTAGGGTATCATTTTACTGTGTTCAGTGAGTGTATCAATGATTTTGAGATCCTCTTTGTTCCTTACTTCTTTTTGGAGATTCCTGCCCTAGTTCTGAATCATCTCCAAATGTTTTAAAACACGGTGTTTAGTGAGCTCTCTAAGAACATATCTTAAGCTGGGAAAAACAGAATACCATTTGGGAAAAACAGAACACCTTGATCACATTACTATGGGAATTGGGAATGTGCCAGTTGCACTTATGCCTTCAGTTTAATTTAGAAAATTGAAACTCTAATAGTAGTATTGAAAGCCAGAAACAGAGTGGGCAGAGGGCTCCTGTAAAGATTCACAGAAGGCTCTTCATTCTGAACTTACATTTCAAAGAGAAGATGACTTGGAATTTGGCTTAGGGTAGGGGAAGGGGATTATGGAATCAGTTTGGGTTTAAAAAATTACAAGCTCTTTGGGAATGTTCTTCTGCTAAAATAATACTAAGTAAGTGAGTTTGATCCTTTTTTTCTCTGATTCCTTATAAAAAATAAAATATCAATTCTGACTTCAACTGAAGGAACAACATTGGAATCATACGGTGGAGAAATTCATAGGAAGACCGTAAGAAAAAATTAAATCTCTTCAAAGCTAAGGGAGAAAAGTAGTGCCAGGGCCAAGGATGATAACTAATACACAAGTTCAGGAACTCCAATAGCAAATTAAGGGGTAAAACATGACTATCCCAATATAGACATCATTTCTTCGGTTTGCCTTGTAGGACAGACTGGATAAATAGCTCACCTTCTCAATATGAAACTGCTTGGAATCTCAAGAGCCACAGCCAAAAGTAATATTTGTATGTAATATAAAAGTCCTCACTGCCTACCATATAAAAGCTGCAACAGCATTTGGCTTTACCAACTGCCAATTTGCTTGGAAATCTACTCCTCTGCTGTTGCAAAAGAAGCTCTGTTCATTCTTTATCTGTATCTGGGCTATCTCCTTGAAGTCAGTCAGATTAAGATAAGGACACAATCCAAAACAGAACACACTACTTTTAAATGTTGCTGCAATATGGTGACATGCAATACTCCATAAGCTCCTAGTGAGCGCATTCCCAAGGAACTTTGTTGGAAGATCTAGATGGTCTCACTATTATTTAAAACCAACGTCCACTTTTCTGCAGATACCTAAAACCTGTCTTTTTATCATTAAAACTTCCTTCAGACATTAAATGCATTAATCTATGTAATACATCTAGTGTTATACTGATCCCATTGTAAGTGTTGATTAAATGTCAGCACCTCTTATGGAAACGTTGGGAGCAGACACTGGATGTCTTGGGATAAAGGATGTGCAGAGGAAGGAATCCTAAACTTTTCAAATAAAGTTCATTTTACTCTGTTCCTACAGGGAAGTTGCAAGGGAAAATATCTTGGCAGAATTGAGCAGTGACACACTTGCATTTCCTAATGGCAGTTCTAGAACATTAGGTACGTAGTCTCATCCTCATTATTAGTAACCTCGTATAATCTTTCATCTGCCTAAGAAACCCATATTAGCATGATGGCTGAATAATGTAACAGTAAATCCTTTTGGCCAGTGAAACTCATTCTCACTGCTTTCAAATACTCATTTCACACTCTATAGTTGAAAACCAAAAGTAAGGTTTGGTTTGAATGTTTTTTAACAGAAAGCTCTGTTGAGTGTGTGTGCATGTATTTTAGATAGATACACAAAGAGAGATATTTAGATATAAGATAGATAGATAGATAGATAGATAGATAGATAGATAGATAGATAAGCAATTATTTATCAGAGCAACCTCACAAGGTTATTTGGTTTACAATCATGCCTTTGAATAGGTTAGATATTCAGATATTATTATCACCTGTTTTTATAGTGAAACAGCTAAAATTTACAGATTTTAACTGCCCAAAGTAAAAATGGGAGTAGAAATTAGTAGAATAGCAATAGAAACCCAGATCTTCTTCTTCTTAATACAATTTGTTTTCATTATTAATATGTTTCATTTGTTGTATTTTAAAACATTTTTAATCTTAAATATTTTATATGTACAGAAAAGTTGCCAAAAGAATAGAAACCTCCCATATACCCTTTATTCCCAGCTTCCCCGATGCCAGCATCTTGCATAGCCATCATACAATGATCAAAACCAAGAAATTAATATTAGAACAATACTATGAAGTAAATTACATATATCACCAGCTTTCTACTAATGTCTTTTTCTGCTCCAGGATCCAACCCAAGATTCCACATTGCATTTGGTTTTCATGTTTCCTGGGTCTTTCCGATCTAAGTGAAAAAGCCAGAACTACTTAGTAAAGGAAATATGATCTTTTGAAAGGAATAATTATCCAACACAGAGCCCCCAAATGAGCTAAGTATTAATTAGTGACAATACTGTAGAGCCTTCATATTCATTTTCATTTTATACTTCATAATGGCCATTACATCTTTTCTCTTTCTATATTCTAAAAGTGGAAATATCTGAAATTTATGTATGCCTTTCCTTCCATAATTTTCCTGTTTTTACAACTGCAGATGTACGATTCCGTAGTTCTGTCTTTATGTCAAAAAAAAAAAAAAAAAAGGGATCAGAATGGGCAAAATGGTAAAGAAGGAAAAGGTGATCATTTGCTATCTGTGTAACACAGGGAAATTCCTTAAGCTCTCCGGATTTCCATTTCTTTGTAAAACTGAAGGCAATAATGCCTTCTTCTTGGGGTTATTGCAAAAACTGAATGTAAAGCTCCAAGCCCAGTGTTTGGAATATGATCATGTCCCTCAGTGGGACATTTGGCAGTGTGTGGAAACACTTCTGGCTGTCACAGTTGTGAGGATATGCTACCATCACCTAGTGGATAATGAGAAGAGATGATGGTAGGCATCTTACAATGCATAGGTCAGTCACCCAGAACAAAGAATCATCTGGCCCCAAATTTCAATAGTGCTAAGGTTGAAAAACTGTGTTTTACATGATGGCATCGGTTATTCTGCATCCTGCCCTGGGACATGGTTAAAGCAAAGTTAATGGAGAAGCAAAAAATATTTCACAAATCCAACCCTTTCAAACATCAACTAACCAAAGGTTTATCTTTACACTTAAAAGTGAAGAATGGAAACCCAAACTAAAACTTGGACACTCTGGAAACGAAGATCTTAATCAATCTTGCTCTACTTTATTGTCTTCCTCCCCTGGTTTGTCTGATCTTAGACCATTACCAAAAGAGGGAGTGTAAAACTATGCATGCCAACCTTTCCTTAAATCAAGGGCAGGGAAAGTAAAAGTTTTGCTTATGATCTCAATGAACTGTGTCAGAGAGCTGAGGATAGAGGTTGGCCAAAACTTTTTACTTCCATCATACATTTCATTTAAGAAATCTCAATACTATTATTATTTTTCTCAGCTACCTTCCTTTCTTCAGGAACATGACATGTTTGGAGCCCAATTAAGTTTTCTGCTTGTTAAAAAGTCACATCCTTTCAACTCTCTGGAAAAGAAATGAACAAACAGGAGATATCAGCAATCAGAAAGAAAAGGCAGTTTCCTTGGATTTAACAAAAGTGAAAGAGAAATATTTTCTATTATTATTTTTGAGCATAAAAGAACATCATAGGAGATGCGATCATAAAAAAAGGCCATTTACCTTAGTCTTACTGCGGAATCATGCAGCAGCCCAAACACCGCAGTGAATATTAAGCCTGAAAAGCTGGGTTGTAACCAGGATGCTGGGTACCTTAAAATAACTTAAATATTTAAGGTATAAGGAGAGGGGCTTGAATATAAGTCACAGCCTTTGATATTAACACTAATAACAACTGTAATAGCAACTAATAAAAATAATAACAATACTAAGAAATTCTGAGATTTCAATTATACATGAGGCACTAGACTCATTAGGCTCATGACCTCATTTCATTCAAATAGTAAACTGACTTGGTTACTTAGGAACTATCATTTATCTGCAATTTAACAATGAGGAAACTGAGGCACACGGTCACAAAACTAGTAAGTGGTAGATTCAGGACTTGAAACCATACCTACTAGTCAGCACACCATACTGTATGCTTATGTTTAAAGCTTGTGTGCAATCAAACCACATTTACCTTTATTTTATTAGTCTGAACAAAGAAGGAAAAGGTTTGAGTTAAGATGATTTGTGCTTACCAAACCTCATACAGAGTGCAAGGTAATTTGCTCACTCTTACGACAAACATTTTTGAGTTTTTATTATGTGCAAGATGCTCTCTTGGAAACTGTTAGAGGTACAAAGATAAGTCAAATAACAGATTAAAGTCTCAAGGAACTTACACTATGAGATATTGAAAAGAGAGAGAGAGTGAGATGTTTCCAGGCAGCTGAAGGAAGGGATGCTCCCTCCTTATGAGCCATATCCAGGCTGTGCATGGATCATAATAAGCAATGAATGAATGAGCACATGCATAAATGAATGTGAATGATCAAATGTAGCACGTGAACTGGGCCTCAATACATAACTAGAATTCACATGCAAAAAAAAGAGATGAAAACATTCAGAGCTAATGAAGAGAATTAATAGTATAAAAAATACTTAGTTTAATTATTGTGTATAACTGAAAGAAAACAATTTTCCTTCATACAAAGACAACAGACATGCTTCTGTAGAAAATTCAAACATAGAGAAAGATATACAGAAGAAATATAAAAAGCCAGGGGGCCATCCGTAAGTAGTAAGTGGACCAATAAATCTGAGCTAATCAATTTTCCTCATCCTATGTCCATTTATTAAAATATTAGGCACATTTTACTGCTCTTTTATCACCATGTTTTGTTTTGTTTTCACAGAGATACTCATGTTTATTAGACAGGTGAGAACAAAGATATTTATTGGATTTCAGACCATACAATAAACTACTAAAACAAACAAAAAAATGAAAAAGCAAATGTTTGGGAAAATGTCATGTGAAACCTTGGATGAAAAAAAATAATTAAGTTTAATTTTTCATCATTTGCTTAGAGACGTCCTCAAAATCTAGACCTCTGGCTGTGGTTGACCTGGGCTCTGCTGTTTCCATTTTAAACAAAGGTCAAATGGGGGGGGCGGCGGCAATAAATCTACCTCCCTCGTATAGAAATAGGAATGCTGAAAAAAGTCATCCTTAAACTCTTCCTAATGTATTACCTGTTCCAAAATATATGGTCTGTTTCTCATCCTGCTCACCCACAGTCAATTTCAAGTTCAGTAGGCTTTGATAAAGACGCAGAGATTTGTGGTGCTTTAATAATCGTGTTATGCTTTTTAAGGCTTCCTTACTCTCAAAATTAAGCTCTCACTTCTGTGAATTTTTAAAATAAAAAGTTACGCCTAAATATTTTTAAAAGAAACTGAAAGGGAGATATAATACAGAGATTACAGTCATGGTTGTCCAACACACCAGCTGGTTGACCCATTTGCAAGTAGCAGATTTAATATCTTGACAACAACTGTTGAATTTGTTTGAAGGACTGGTTCCAGGATAAATATCCACGATGGATGATGGGGCCTGCTTACTGCTGTAAGTTTTCTCAATGAATACATGAAAAGTAATATCTTTTATTGTTCTCCTGGGGGGTTCCAAAGGATTGACCATCACTTTTAGTATTTATAACACGTCACCATAGTCAAGAAACCAGGGTGACCCATGAAATTTAAATATGGCGAGATTCCAGCAGACCCACGCTGCCCACGGTTCTCACATGCCACTTGTAAGACATGCTGACAATCAGATGGAGAACAGAGCTGCCTGCACACCTCATAGTCAACGCATCTAAACCTGAATCCAGTAAGGACATCCACTTGGAGCATTACTTGAACTTCACATCCCCTCACTGCCCCAATTTCCTAAGGTCCCAAAGGCCTAAGAACAAATGCTGAAGTTATATATAAGTCAGTTGGTCGCTGTAGTATAAATTGTTATTAAAATAAATAGAATCTGTGGCTAAAATTAAACGGCCCGTGGCAAGGCTCTTGTGTAAATAAAACCATTGTTCCTTTGTATATTAAAATTGTATTTATCAAACACAAAAGAAGAATGAACACAAATTGCATGAAAAAGGCAACTCATTTAGGACAAAACGATGGTGTGTAATAAAAAGATTTATTGTGTGACTAAAATGAAAATTAAATTCCTGTTAAAATATTTATGTGGATGTGGCTGAAACAGTCTGCTGAGAGATAAATCAGAGCGGCCTTTGGCATTTCACAGACGTAATTCCTCTATTCTTCTGCTGCAAATTTAGAGCTTACAAGATGCTAATGGCATCACGGTTTGCAGGCTGGTCTCTGCAGACTACTTTTGCTCAGCAGGTGGTAAGAATTTGCATCCATATTTCAAATATACTTCTATCTCATTACTGGCTTCTTATTTCTTTGTGATTTATATCTCTATAAAATTCCAGCTAGTGCAATGGGGAATGGGATTTCAAAAAGCAAATTCTGCATAAAATGGACATTTATCACTTTCTTCCTTATTTTTTTTTTCCTTCCTCTCCAGGGAGATGGGGAAAATGGCACATAGCACTTAAAGCGGGGGTGTACTTTTCTTAAAATAATGCCATTTGAAAGCTTTCCAAATTAGGGATATTGCTCTAAATGACCCTTTCTAGTAAGTGGCAATATTATTTGAGTCATTGCCCACATTTAACAGCATTGTGATCTTGAAATAATATATGTACATTAGAAAGTAAACTCACTCGGTAGCTATTAATTTGTAGAGTCTTAATCATTTAAAATTCAGAAAGTGCTTTTTGTAATAAGTCTGAACATAACGAATCTATTTGGTATTCATGCAGGTGTCACAAGCAATTTCAGAGTTGTTACACTATAATTCTGTGCTACTTAATAGATATTAGGGTGGTAGCGGTTGTGTCACTGTAGATAAGACTCTTTCACAGTTCCCATGTCAAATTCATCTCTTACCAGTGTTTAGAATTTAGCTAAAGTAAAATTACATGCTTGTGAAACCTGACAGGTTCAGGGATTTAGAGGCATTTTCTGGGGGTGAGAAAGAGCAGGTTGTAGTGAAATAAAAGGCAGCGGGGAGGTATGTAGGCAAGGGAGTTGAATATTACTAAGATTAAACTTAGATATGTAAATTTTTAATTTGTATGGTAAATTAAAGAATGGAAAACCATGTATTTCCTTCTAGGTCTTCCCTTTTGAGTATTTCATTCCAGAAGAGAAATTAAAACAGTGAGTGAAATTTTATAGGCCATATGCTAGAATACCACGCACCAGGATGTCTCTCCTATTTAAAAATTTCATTGATATTTTAAGGAATTTTCTCAGTTAAGTTCAACACATTTTGCCATATGACTCAAAATATAATTGTTACATTTAATGAACAGTTATTATGTATTTAGGTACTCAGACATTTTTTTTTATGGGATCAACAGGCGTAAACAATTAAGAGAAGGTATTTGGTCACACAATGAACATATTCAGAGAAGAGGTTTGCTCCCATAACTTAATAATGTCCCCAAAGATTGAATTGTTCTCTTTCTCTCCCTCTGTTTCTCAGAACATCAGCTTCCTTGCATGATGGCAGCCACCAGTGACTACGTTTCCACATTTGCACTCAGCAGGGATAAGGGGTATCTCTTTGGGGAGTTCATGCAGAAGAGCAAGAAATCTTCATTCCCAAAGCCCACAGTGTCCCCTTAAGTCTCATTGCCCCAAACTGAGTTATGTGCCATCTTGAAATCAATATTTGTGTCCAGAAAATGGGATGCACCAAGTAGATTAAACTAACCAGGGCCAAACTCTGACCCTGGCCATGGGTATCAAATCTACCAGAACACAGTGGCTGGGAAATCCACGGGGGCTTTGTTGGGAATGGGAATGCGGAACTGGATGCTGGGGAGACTCTACACAACGTGTGCTCTGGGTACCATGCATTTTAAAGCCATGACTTCACTTATTCCTCAGAGCAATCCTATGTCCTGGATATTGAAGATTCCAAATTTCTAAGGCATGAAGAAGTTGAAAAACATTTTGAAACTCACTCCGATGTAAAAAGAAGACAAAGACTTGAAATCCAGGCTATTTAAAATCTGGATACTGTGAACATCTTGTTCGTTGTGAGCTTTTGTGGCCAGATCATATTCCTTTCTGCCGGGAACTTTATCATTGAAATAAAGAATATAAAAGACACCAGAATCATTTATTTTTCTGTTTAGAAACTAATTATCTTGTTTTAGGTGTGTAGCCAGAAGTAGCCCCCTCCCCCTTTCTTTCTTTGTTTCTAACAAGAGAAACTTTTCTCATAGACTTAGAAGGTAAGCTTTAATGCTGCCTTCTGTACTCCTAAGATGTGGTGGGGAATAACAAGAAGGGCGCCTTACTACATTATGAGCTCCACTGAGGCAGGAATATTTGCCTAACTTTTTCTCTCATTATGTACGCCTAGTTCTAGGAACAATGCTTGAGACAAAGTAGGAACTTGACAGATACATATTGCATGAATAAATGAATGAGAGAATGAATGACTGTAAAGAGAAGAGTTCGAAGTCATAGTCTCTCATGATTCTAGGCAAGGCTTGATGGTTGGTAGTGGTAGAGAAAGGAGGTCATGGGACTAAAATGTTTCAATAGACTGCAAGGTCTTTCTTTGTCCAACCTGATAGGAACAAGACTTCAGTCAGTGAGTCTCAGCAGGTACAAACGAAGAAGCACAGGCCAGCTGTGTGTTCTGTAGCCTTGAGCTGTTCAAGAGAGTCAGCCATCTGTCCCCCGACCATACGCCAGCATGAGAGTCCTAACTCCTATCAGGGAAAGCCACATTTAAAGCTGGACTTCCTGGGGATATTTAAGGACAGCCACACACTAGGGGGCAGGGTCACCTAGGCAGAAGTGCTTCCTACATTCTTTAAAATACTCTTAGTTAAAAGCCAATCATAAACCATTGTTTTCAAAAAAACATTTCCACTTAGATTTGACTGCATGAACCAGCTTTACATTTAAGGCTTGAGGCTTTATTTGTTTAAAAGACAGCCTAGTTATAGGCTATTAAAAAAAAATTAGTTTCAGGATGGTTTATGCTTGGGGAGTTCTCAAGATCTGTTGATTTTCCCAAGGATACACTCACCAAAATAAATGGGTTCCAGAAGGGTGCCTGGGTGGCTCAGTTGGTTAAGCGACTGCCTTCGGCTCAGGTCATGATCTCAGGGTCCTGGGATCGAGCCCTGCATCAGGGTCCCTGCTCGGCAGGAAGCCTGCTTCTCCCTCTCCCACTCCCCCTGCTTGTGTTCCCTCTCTCGCTGTCTCTCTCTCTGTCAAATAAATAAATAAAATCTTTAAAAAAATAAATAAATAAATGGGTTCCAGAAAATCTTTTAAGGGTATGCAACCCAGTTAAATCTGGGTCCCAAAGACCTTCATGAGACAGAGACGCATTTTAAATGTGTAGTCTGATAGTCAAAGATTGTCTATCAGATTGTCAAAAGCAAACATCTATGTTAATATCACTCAGTATAGGAATAGAAATATTCCACTCTCCAGAAGTCCCCTGTGTGTTCTCAGTTGATTATAACCCCTCTCCTCTAAAATTAACCACTATCCTGAAATTTATGCTAATCCCTTTTCTTTATAGTTTTTTTTTTAATTTACATATGATTCATCCATGGTATGGTATACAACTATAGTTCATTCATTTAATTTTCATTAGTGTATATATTTGTTTGGTTTTACCATGAATTCATCTACTCTTCTACTGATGGATATTTAAATTTATTTAGATTTTTCCAGTATGGGGATCTTACAAATCACACTGCTATGAACATTCTCCTACATGCATCTGGATACAAATATATACAATTTCTGTAAAGAATATAATTGGTATTAGAATTGCTGAACCATGAATATACCTCTCTCCAACTTTAGTAGATGTTGCACATCCATTTCCCCATTTTACAACTGAGATTTCTGCACAAGAAGCTGACAGGCAAGTGCTCATGAGAGATGAGAAAGAAGCAAGGCTGAGCAAAATAAGGCTACAGTCAATTCCACAGAGATCCCTGAAGCTATGACAGTGCCTCAGTTACTGTAAGTTGAGGCAGCGGGATGAGGCCATTGCATCCACCCACTGACCTATTATTAGATCCAGGCTTCCCTCAAGAAAGAGACCTTGTGTGAAGTCTCTGTACCGATGGCAATTCCTGGGACCGAGGGCTGCCCACTAGCACTCCTCCCAGGAGCTGAAAAAATAGGTCCTTCAGTCTAGATGAAGGATCTGAGCCTGCAGTAGAGTGTCCACTAACTTTCCAAATACCAACCAGCTTTCCAAAGTGGCCATCAGTTCATATCTTTACTAAATCTCGTGAAGAATATCAAAGGGAGGGAAACACTTTCTTAAAGGCAAACATCCTAAATTTCCTCTTTGCCTTGCCAGGGTCACCAGAGCCACAAGGAGTGAAGATAATTCTCATCCCCCAAAACTCTCTCTCTTCTCCACTTTTCAATCCCAAGGAAGTCTTTTGTGAAAGAACCAGAGAGACACAGAGTTTCGGATGAGTAATGGAGAACCTCTGACACATAGAGAGATGGGTAGGCATTTTCTCCACTAACGGGGAGCTTTGGGAGTTTAGCAGAAGGACCCAAGAGGTAGAAAACCCACTGAAAGGACCCAGAGAGAGACCACTGTGAGCAGCATTATTTTAGTATTTCTTATGCTCAGTCACTGTCTACACCAAGCCCCTACCCCCACCTCCACTCAAGGGCAAACCCAACCACGTGGGTCTAGAGCCCTGTTATAGTCAGCTCTCCATCAGCTTTCAGCACCTAGCCTCTTGATACACCTGCAGGAGTGAGGTCTGTTTGCAACACATTTTGTTCTCACTTCCCCTTCACACTTGTCATCCCAAGAAAATAATTTGGGACCTATAGACTTTGTAGAATAATAGCAGGGAAGCCTTAGCATTTGGGAAGAGAGAACTGATCTTAAGTAAAAAAAAAAAAAAAATCCTTGAGCTACAAAAATAATGGATGACACTTGCCTTTATGTCATTATTTTATACTTGGTCCCTTCTGAATTTTGGTTTCATGCCTTACCCTAAACATTACTTTGATGTCAAATGTAAACCTTAATTACCCCTTGCAAGGACAAAGAAAGAGAATTAGGCAATTGTACCTTTGTTGCCATGCTTCAAAAGCAGGTAGCTCTCACTTGCAAGTTTGATATTTTTTAAATGAATGCATCAAAGTGCCTCTTCCCAAATAATCTGTTAAGGGATTATTGTACCTCTGACATTCCCATAATTTGTCCGTGAGCTTGCAGGAAACTGATAATCATTCATTTTCTTTCCCAATTAAGAAAGAGCAAGTGAGTTCAGATGACTTGTCTAGGGTCATAGAGCAAGTCAGTGGCAAGAACCTGAGTCTATTAATTCCAGGCAGACAGGACAGACACATTGAGCATTGCTAGTAAGCTCAGCTCACTCAGTGACCACAGAGAAGACAGAAGTCAAATATTTGTTACTGAGATTTTCTCAGGGTGAGACCCACTGAACTGCAGAGGATTGATTGAGCCTTCAACACTGCCAAACCCGATGAGAGCAGCTCACTAGCAAATTAAATCTTGGCTTATGGTTTGTCCTCCAATTCTTAGTAACATCTTGGGATGAATCAGGAAAGCATCATATTTTCAAATATAGTAAGTGACTAACAGAAATATTCTATTACCTCATATTTTGTTCAATTCGCACAACCAAGAAGTGGGCTGAAATTTGTGTTCATAACGTATTTCATTAATCACGAAATATCCTAGTTTCTAAGTCTAAACAGTATATGTTCCCAGATTTTTTTTTTTAAGATTTTATTTCTTTATTTGAGAGAGAGAGAGAATGAGAGAGAGAACATGAGAGGGGTTATGGTCAGAGGGAGAAGCAGACTCCCTGCCGAACAGGGAGCCCGATGCAGGACTCGATCCAGAGACTCCAGGATCATGACCTGAGCCGAAGGCAGTTGCTTAACCAACTGAGCCACCCAGGCGCCCATGTTCCCAGATTATTAACTCCACCTGCACTCAGATCTTGGTTTCCAGTTGTCCCTGAGACCCTGGCACATAATACACTCTTTTGTGAATGTTAAGGGTTTCTATGGCATCTATTGTCAACTGATAGAACTCAGTTTACATACACAGTAGATAAAGCTTCATCCAAAATAAGGGTTCTCAGCAGGTATAAGTAATTTCTGAAGAAGTTTCTTTATCCATAACAGCAAAAATGTAAGTGAGGATGTGACTATTAACATTACAGAAGGCGGGCACCTGGGTGGCTTAGTCGGTTAAGCATTCAACTCTTGATTTTGACTCATTTCATGATCTCGGGATTGTGAGATCAAGCCCTGAGTCAGGCTCCACGCACGGCATGAAGCCTGTTTAAGATTTTCCCTCTCCCCCTACCCCTCCCCTGCTTCTCTCTCTCTTAAAAACAAAACAAACAAACAACAACAACAAACATTACGAAAGCAAACCCCACAGAGCACAGAGTAAAATCCAGTCTTGGGAGGTCAAACTGCTAGATTAGACTATAAGTCTTGCCAACTCTGGTCAGAGATGTTTTTACTCCCACAGTGACTTCCATATGGGAAGTTATTAGTAGTACTATTTTTACGCCTCATACTGGAGGTCAGGCCTCCTAGGAGAAAGAGAAAAACCCACTGGAAGATACTCAGGGGACACTTGAGTCCCAAGGTCATACAACTCTACTGAATTCTTAAATACACATTTAGGGAAAAGATTTCTTTACCTGCTTGACATCCCCAACTGTAAAGAAAATTCCAGAGAAAAATAATTCACATAAATGTTTTAAGGGTCACAAATTGTTTTTGTAGAAACATTAACCCCATAGACAATGCCTAGAGAACAATGAGGAGGTGGAAGGCCTTTGGCTTTGGCTGCATTATTTTGCATTTTACAGTTTGGCATCTATCTCAATGCCAAGCTCTAAAATAGTGTTTCTCAACCTTTTTTTATTATCACCCCCTTAAGAAATATTTTTCTACTTTTTATTCCCTGAATGCCTCCCTTCCTCTGAAATGTTAACATGACAGATATACTGCATAAATAATCAATCTATATCTGTGCTGTTTAAAAAAATAGTAATTTTTTTCTCCCCTTCTCCAAGAACAAATTGTTGTCCCCTTACGAGAGACAGCACCCCCATTTTGAGCTTAACAGAACTCAAAATATTGACTCACATATTTAAACCAAATCAAGTAATAATGGTGATCCAGTCTGGAAGATATACTTTATATTATTCTAGAATTCATTAAGATTCTGAGTCTTTATGTCCATTTATTTATAGAATAACAAACTATAAGTTTTCCATAATTTACTAATGACAATTTTGGTGGACTGTAAGTAAAAGAACTAAAATCTCTTTATCTCTAAAATAAGGTCAATGATCATGGAACCATGATTAGTGATATTTATTTATTTAGCATAATTCAGTAATTTCCCAGAATGATCAAAGATGGGTGATACTGAATGATTTCATCAATTAGATACTTTTATCCATCTTGATAAAAATGTCATATTAACCCTCAAGATCTAGGGACATTTGTGAATCTGAGAGGTACCAAAAATTCATTCATCTTCCTAATAACACCAAAATTTCCCTATGAGAAACTCTCTCTGCCCCACTGTGCAGAGTAAGTAGAATAGTAAATGCAGGTGCCTAACATAGGTGCTTGCTTTTCTTGCAGAAGTGAAAAAAACCTGGTATTTGTCCTCACGTCAAAGGGAAGGAACATGTGTGTAGCCAAGGATGCATGCTCTCCTGCAGCTTTAAACTTCAAGCAAATAAAGCAATAAAAAGAACAATATGACATTTATTCACCCCTATGGGTCATCCAAAGCAGATTGGTGCAGCTATGAAGCATGGCTGAGGGAACTACTCTCTTGCTTTCTGAAACTATTCTGGTCTTTCGCCATTTTACAAGCCATGAACTACCTCTTTTTAATTTCATCAGTCTACTGTTTCTTTCCAACACATTGTTTTGTTGTTTAAATTCACTGTTGGTTTCTACTTCTCCCAAAATTCTAAAAGCACCAGAAATTTGATAAAAGATGAATTGATCAGTTACTTTGGTAAGTCTCCAGGGAATATTCTAAAACCATGTGTCCAATACAGTAGTCACCAACCACAGGCAGTTCTTATTTAAATTTAAATTTATTGCTTTGGGTAATAGGGACACTTTACAATATTAATTCTTCTAATTCATGAATATGGGATATCTTTCCATTTTATTTGTATTTTCTTCAATTTCCGTCATTAATATTTTATAATTTTCAGTGTAGAGGTCTTTTGCTGCCTTGGTTAAATTTATTCATAACTGTATTACTGATGCTATTATAAATGGGATTGTTTTCTTAATTTCTTTTTCAGATAGCTCATGGTTAGCACATAGAAATGCTACTGATTTTGGTATGTTAATTTTGTATCCTTCAACTTTACAGAATTCACTTATTAATTCTAACAGGTTTTTTGACTACATATATATATATCATGTCATCTTCAGAGACAAATTTACTTCTTCCTTTCCAGTTTGGATGCCTTTTAATTATTTTTCTTCCCTAATTACTCTGGCTGGAATTTCCAGTGTTATGTTGAATAGAAGGGGTGTCCTTCTCTTGTTCCTGATATTAGAGAAAAAGCTTTATACAGATTCAATGCAATCTCTATCAAAATCCCAATGGAATTTTTCACAGAAATAGAAAAACAATCCTAAAATTCATAAAGGACCACCCAAGACACCTAACGGCCAAAGGAATCTTGGGAGAAAAAAAAGCAAAAAATTATAGGCAGTACACTGCCTGCTTTCAAAATACACTACAGAGCTGTAGTAATCAAAATAGTATGTGACCAACATAAAAACAGACATATAGATCAGTGAAGCAGAAGAGAGCCCAGAAATAAATCCATGCATACAAGGTCAACTGATTTTCAACAAAGATGCCAAGAACACAGAATATGGTGAGCAAAATGGGCGAAGATGATCAAAAGTACAGACTTCCATTTACGAGACAAAAAAACCCTGGGGATGTAGTGTGCAGGATGGTGATAATAGTTAATAATACTATGTCATAGATTTGAAAATTGCTAAGAGAGTACATCTTAAAGTTCTCATCACATGAGAAGAAAATTTGCAACAATGTGTGGTGCTAGATGTTAACTAAATTTATTCTGGTAATCATTTGTATATATATTTATATAAATATTTATATATATAATTTGTATAAATTATGTTGTACACCTAATACACTGTTATATATCAATTATATCTCAGTAAAGAAAAATCAGCTCAAAAAAGTACTACAGACTTTAATATATGACCTAAACTGTGAACTACTAGAAGAAAACAGGGAAAAAGCTTCTGGACATTGGTCTGGGCAATGATTTTTTGGGGAATATGACCCCCAAAATCACAAGCAACTAAAGTAAAAATAGACAAATGGGAAAATGAATCAAACAAACAAAACTTCTGCACAGCAAAGGAAACAATTAACAGAGTGAAGAGACAACCTATGGAATGGGACAAAATATTTGCAAAACATACATCTGAAAAGGGGTTAACCAGAGGGGAGCAAGATGGCAGAGGAGTAGGAGACCTAAATTTCATCTGGTCCCAGGAATTCAGTTAGGTAGGTATCCAAACCATTATGAACACCTACAAACTCAACAGGAGATTGAAGAAAAGAATAGCAGCAACTCTGAACAGAAAAGCGACCACTTTCTGGAAGGTAGGACGGGCGGAGAAGTGAATCCGAGGCGATATTCGGGAAGATAGACGGTGGAGGGAGAGAGCCTCCGTCAACCGATCCTAGCAAGTGATAGAGCCGTGGAGCACAAAATCGGAACTTTTAGAAGTCAGCTCCGCTGAGGGACATTGCTCCAGTGGCTAAGCGGAGGGTGGAACCCTTGCGGGACAGTGTGGTCTCAGGACGATCGGGGTCACAGAAAGACCGGGGGTGCCTGAGTGTGGCAGAGCTCCCAGGTGTCAGAGTGGGGAAGCCAGCTGCAGGGACGGAGCCGAGGAGTGGGCTCTCAGCTCGGGGTTGCCGTAAACTGTGATCCGCGGCACAGTTGGGCCACTGCTCCTCCAGCAGGAACCCAACAAGCGGCAGATCCGGGGAGACTCCCCTTCCTCCCCTGGGAGGGCAGCGGGGGAGTGCACGGCAGGGACCTGCTGGGTTTGGAGACTCCAAATGGGGTCGTGTGCCAGAGGTAGAAATGCTCGGTCACAGGCTGGGTGAGCACGGAGTGCGGCTGGAGACCGGGGAGACAGGAGTGATTGACTGCTTTTCTCAGGGGGTGCACTGAGGAGTGGGGCCCCCAGTTCTCAGCTCCTCCAGGGCGGAGATTGGGAGGCTGCCATTTTCACTCTGGTCCTCCAAAGCTGTGCGGAAAGCTTGCAGGGAACAAAAGCTCCTGAGAGCAAACCCGAGCAGATTACTTAGCCCTGACCGGCAAGGGCAGGGCAATTCCACCTCTGGCAAAGAGACTGGAGAACCACGGCAACAGGCCCCTCCCCCAGAAGATCAGCAAGAACAGCCAGCCAAGACCCAAATTTACCGATCAATGAGAACGGCAGAACGCCAGCACTAGGGGAATACAGCACAGAGAATTCATGCCTTTTTTCCCATGATTCTTTAGTCTTTCAAAGTTTATTTTTCTAATTTTCTTTTTGTTCTTTTTCTATTTCTTTTTTAATTTTTCTTTTTCCGTTTTTCAACCAACATCTTATCAATCCTTTTTTTAAAAATCTTTTTTATTTTTCATTTTTAGAGTCATATTCTATCCCTTCCTTGTAGTTAACCTTATATTTGGTATATATATAAGTGGTTCTCTCTTTAAAATTCTGGGATACAGTTTCTTCTAACAGACCAAAATATACCCTAAATCTCTAGTGTGTGGCTTTGTTCTAGTCTCCTGCTTGATCACATTCTCTCCCTTTTTCTTTTTTTTAATTTCTCTTCTTTCTTTTTTCAACCAACTTCTTATCTTATCAATTCTTTATGTCTTTTATAATTTTCATCTTTACATTCATATTCCATCCCTTCATCATATTTACCCGTATTTTTGTACATATATAAGTCTTTCTTTCGTTAAAATTTTGGGAGGCAGTTTCTTCTAACAGACCAAAATACGTGCCAAATCTAGTGTGTGGCACTGATGTATGCACCAGCCTGATCATAGTTGATCATATTCTTTTTTTTTTTTTCTTTTTTCTTTCTTTCTCATTCTTTTCCCCCGGTTTCAGGTCTCTTCTGATTTGTTTAGTGTACATTTTTCTGGGGTCGTTGTTACCCTGTTAGCATTTTGTTCTCTCATTCATCCATTCTCCTCTGGACAAAATGACAAGACAGAAAAACTCACCTCAAAAAAAAAAGAACAAGAGGCAGTACTGACTGCCAGGGACCTAATCAATATGGACTTTAGAAAGATGTTGGAACTAGAGTTCAGAATGACAATTATAAAGATACTAGCTGGGCTTGAAAAAAGCATGGAAGATACTAGAGAAACCCTTTCTATAGAAATGAAAGAACTAAAATCTAACCAAGTCGAAATCAAAAAGGCTATTAATGAGGTGCAATCAAAAATGGAGGCTCTAACTGCTAGGATAAATGAGGCAGAAGAGTTCATTAGTGATATAGAAGACCAAAGGATGGAGAATAAAGAAACTGAGAAAAAGAGAGATAAACAACTACTGGATCATGAGGACAGAATTCGAGACATAAGTGATACCATAAGACGAAACAATATTAGGATAATTGGGATCCCAGAAGAAGAAGAAAGAGAGAGAGGGGCAGAAGGTATATGGGAGCAAATTATAGCAGAGAACTTCCCTAATTTGGGGAAGGATACAGGCATCAAAATCCAGGAGGCACAATGAACCCCCCTCAAAATCAATAAAAATAGGTCAACACTCTGACATCTAATAGTAAAATTTAAGTCTCAGAGACAAAGAGAAAATCCTGAAAGCAGCTCGGCACAAGAGATCTGTAACCTACAATGGTAGAAACATTAGATTGGCAACAGACCTATCCACAGAGACCTGGCAGGCCAGAAAGGACTGGCATGATATATTCAGAGCACTAAATGAGAAAAATATGCAGCCAAGAATACTATATCCAGCTAGGCTGTCATTGAAAATAGAAGGAGAGATAAAAAGCTTCCAGGACAAACAAAACTAAAGGAATTTGCAAACACGAAACCAGCCCTACAAGAAATATTGAAAGGGGTCCTCTAAGCAAAGACAGAGCCTAAAAGTAACATAGACCAGAAAGGAACACAGACAATATACAGTGACAGTCACCTTACAGGCAATACAATGACAGTAAATTCATATCTTTCAATAGTTACCTTGAATGTAAATGGGCTAAATGCCTCAATCAAAAGACACAGGGTATCAGATTGGATAAAAACACAAGACCCATCGATATGCTGTCTGCAAGAGACTCATTTTAGACCCAAAGACACGCCCAGATTGAAACTGAGGGGGTGGAAAACCATTTACCATGCTAATGGACACCAAAATAAGGCTGGGGTGGCAATCCTTAGATCAGACAAATTAGATTTTAAACCAAAGACTGTAATAAGAGATGAGGAAGGACACTATATCCTACTTAAAGGGTCTATCCAACAAGAAGATCCAACAATTGTAAATACCTATACCCCTAACATGGGAGCAACAAATTATATAAGGCAATTAATAACAAAAGCAAAGAAACACATCAACAATAATACAATAATAGTGGGGGACTTTAACACCCCCCTCGCTGAAATGGACAGATCATCTAAGCAAAAGATCAACAAGGAAATAAAGACTTTGAATGACACACTGGACCAAATGGACTTCACAGATATATTCAGAACATTCCATCCCAAAGCAAGAGAATACACATTCTTCTCTAGTGCCCATGGAATATTCTCCAGAATAGATCACATCCGAGGTCACAAATCAGGTCTCAACTAGTACCAAAAGATTGGGATCATTCCCTGCATATTTTCGGACCACAATGCTTTGAAACTAGAGCCCAGTCACAAGAGGAAAGTCGGAAAGGGCTTAAATCCATGGAGGCTAAAGAACATCCTACTAAAGAATGAATGGGTAAACCAGGAAATTAAAGAAGAATTTAAAAAATTCATGGAAACAAATGAAAATGAAAACACAACTGTTCAAAATCTTTGAGATGCAGCAAACGCGGTCCTAAGAGGAAAGTATACAGCAATACAAGCCTTTCTCAAGAAACAAGAAAGGTCTCAAATACACAACCTAACCCTACACCTAAAGGAGCTGGAGAAAGAACAGCAAATAAAGCCTAAACCCAGCAGGAGAAGAGAAATAATAAAGATCAGAGCAGAAATCAATGAAATAGAAACCAAAAGAACAGTAGAACAGATCAACGAAACTAGGAGCTGCTTCTTTGAAAGAATTAATAAGATTGATAAACCCCTGGCCAGACTTATCAAAAAGAAAAGAGAAATGACCCAAATAAATAAAATCATGAATGAAAGAGGAGATATCACAACCAACACCAAATAAATACAAACCATTATAAGAACAAATTATGAGCAACTATATGCCAGCAAATTAGATAATCTGGAAGAAATGGATGCATTCCTAGAGATGTATAAACTACCAAAACTGAACCAGGAAGAAATAGAAAACCTGAACAGACGCATAACCACTAAGGAAATTGAAGCAGATTTTTGATCTGCCAAACAAACAAGTAGCTCCCAGCAAACAAGAGCCCAGGGCCAGATGGCTTCCCAGGGGAATTCTACCAAACATTTCAAGAAGAATTAATACTATTCTTCTGAAACTGTTCCAAAATATAGAAATGGAAGGAAAACTTCCAAACTCATTTTATGAGGCCAACATTACCTTGATCCCAAAATCAAAGACCCCATCAAAAAGGAGAATTACAGACCAATATCCCTGATGAACACGGATGCAAAAATTCTCACCAAAATACTAGCCAATAGGATATAGTATTTAAAGTATTTAATACTTTAAAAGGATTATTCACCACAACCAAGTGGGATTTATTCCTGGGCTGCAAGGTTGGTTCAACATCCTCAAATCAATCAATGTGATACAATACATTAATAAAAGAAAGAACAAGAACCATATGATCCTCTCAATAGATGCAGAAAAAGCATTTGACAATGTACAGCATCCTTTCTTGATTAAAACTCTTCAGAGTGTAGGGATAGAGGGTACATACCTCAATATCATAAAAGCCATCTATGAAAAACCCACAGCGAATATCATTCTCAATGGGGAAAAACTGAGAGCTTTCCCCCTAAGGTCAGGAACATGGCAGGGATGTCCACTATCACCACTGCTATTCAACATAGTACTAGAGGTCCTAGTCACAGCAATCAGACAACAAAAGGGATAAAAGGCATCTGAATTGGCAAAGAAGAAGTCAAACTCTCACTCTTTGCAGATGATATGATACTTTATGTGGAAAACCCAAAAGACTCCACCCCAAAACTCTAGAACTCATACAGGAATTCAGTAAAGTGGCAGGATATAAATTCAATGCACAGAAATCAATTGCATTTATATACACCAACAACAAGACAGAAGAAAGAGAAATTAAGGAGTCGATTCCATTTACAATTGCACCCAAAACCATAAGATACCTAGGAATAAATCTGACCAAAGAAGCAAAGAATCTGTACTGCGAAAACTATAAAATACTCATGAAAGCAATTGAGGAAGACACAAAGAAATGGAAAAACGTTCCATGCTTATGGATTGGAAGAACAAATATTGTGAGGATGTCAATGCTACCTAGAGCAATCTACACATTTAATGAAATCCCTATCAAAATACCATCAACATTTTTCAAAGAAATGGAACAAATAATCCTAAAATTTGTATGGAACCAGAAAAGACCCTGAATAGCCAGAGGAAAAGCAAAGCTGGTAGCATCATAATTCCAGACTTCCAGCTCTATTAAAAGCTGTAATCATCAAGACAGTATGGTACTGGCACAAAAACAGACACATAGATCAATGGAACAGAATAGAGAGCCCAGAAATGGACCCTCAACTCTATGGTCAACTCATCTTCAACAAAGCAGGAAAGAATGTCCAATGGAAAAAAGACAGTCTCTTCAACAAATGGTGTTGGGAAAATTGGACAGCCACATGCAGAATGAAAGTGGACCATTTCCTTATACCACACACAAAAATAGACTCAAAATGGATGAAATACCTAAATGTGAGACAGGAGTCCATTAAAATCCTAGAGGAGAGCACAGGTAGCAACCTCTTTGACCTCAGTCACAGCAACTTCTTCCTAGAAACATCGCCAAAGGCAAGGGAAGCAAGGGCAAAAATGAACTATTGGGACTTCATCAAGATAAAAAGCTTTTGCACAGCAAAGGAAACAGTCAACAAAACCAAAAGACAACCGACAGAATGGGAGAAGATATTTGCAAATGACATATCAGATAAAGGGCTAGTATCCAAAATCTTTAAGGAACTTATCAAACTCAACACTCAAAGAACAAATATTCCAATCAAGAAATGGGCAGAAGACATGAACAGACATTTTTCCCAAAGAAGACATCCAAATGGCCAACAGACACATGAAAAAGTGCTCAACATCGCTCGGCATCAGGGAAATCCAAATCAAAACCTCAATGAGATACCACCTCACACCAGTCAGAATGGCTAAAATTAGTAAGTCAGGACACAACAAATGTTGGTAGGGATGCAGAGAAAGGGGAACCCTCCTACACTGTTGGTGGGAATGCAAGCTGATGCAGCCACTCTGGAAAACAGTATGGAGGTTCCTCAAAAAGTTGAAAATAGAGCTACCATACGACCCAGGAATAGCACTACTGGGTATTTACCCCAAAGATACAAATGTAGGGATCCGAAGGGGTATGTGCACCCCAATTTTTATAGCAGCAATGTCCATAATAGCCAAACTGTGGAAAGAGCCAAGATGTCCATCAACAGATGAATGGATAAAGAAGATGTGGTGTGTATATATATATATATATATATACACAATGAAATATTATGCAGCCATCAGAAAAAGAAATCTTGCCTTTTGCAACAACGTGGATGGAACTAGAGGGTAATTATGCTAAGCGAAATAAGTCAATCAGAGGAAGACATGTATCATATGACCTTACTGATATGAGGAATTCTATATCAGGAAACAAACTGAGAGTTGCTGGAGTGGTGGGGGGTGGGAGGGATGGAGTGACAGGGTGATAGACATTGGGGAGGGTATGTTCTATGGTGAGCTCTGTGAATTGTGTAAGACTGATGAATCACAGACCTGTACCTCTGAAGCAAATAATACATTATATGTTAAAAGAAAAAAAAAAAGAAGATAGTAGGAAGGGAAAAATGAAGGGGGGGAAATCGGAGGGGGAGACGAACCATGAGAGACTATGGACTCTGGAAAACAAACTGAGGGTTCTAGAGGGGAGGGGGCTGGGGAGATGGGTTAGCCTGGTGATGGGTATTAAAGAGGGCATATATTGAATGGAGTACTGGGTGTTATACGCAAACAATGAATCATGGAACACTACATCAAAAACTAATGATGTAATGTATGATGATTAACATAACATAATAAAATAAAATTTTTTAAAAAGGGGGTTAATATCCCAAATATATAAGGAATGCAAGGAATTCAATAGCAGGAAAACAAATAATCTGATTTAAATGGGCAAAGAATCTGAAGACATTTCTCAAAAACAGTCATAGAAATGGCCAATAGGTATACGAAAGGGTGTTCCACATTACTAACCATCAGGAAAATGCAAATCAAAACCTCAACGAGATATCACCTCACATCTGTTGGGATGGCTATTATTAAAAAGATAAGAGATGAGAAGTGTTGGTGAGGGTAGGGAGAAAAGGAATGCTATACAGAGAGCGGGAATGTAAATTGGTACTGACATTAATGGAAAACAGAATGGAGGTTCCTCAAAAAATTGAAAATAGAACCACCATATGATCCTGCAATCCCACTTCTGGGCACATAATCAGAGGAAATGAAATCAGTGTCTCCAAGAGATATCTGCATGCCCATGTTTACTGTAGCCTTTTTCACAATAGTAAGGATATGGAAACAACCTAAGTCTATCAATGGATGAATGGATAAAGAAAATATGGTAGAAAACACATATGTAAAATACAGTGTTCCATTCCACATAATGGAATATTATTCAACCTTAAAAAAGAAAATCTTGATACATTGTTGAACTTGGAGGACATTCAACCAAGTGAAATAAGCCAGTCATAGAAAGACAAATAACTGCATGTCACTTCAATGTGGAATCTAAAATAGTAAAATTCATAGAAGCAGAAAATTGAGTGATGGTTGCCAGGGATGGGGGCATGGAAAACAAATATTGATCAAAGTGTACCAAGTTTCAGTTATGCAGGATGAATAAGTTCTGGACACCAAATGTATAGCATGGTGTACAGTTAATAATACTGAAATTGTATTGAAATAATACTGAATAGTATTGAAATCTGTTCAAAGAGTAGATCTTAACTGATCCATCACATACACACACACACACACACACACACACACACACACACACAAATGGTAACTATGTGAGGTGATGGATATGTTATTTAGCTTGATTATGGTCATCATTTCACAATGTACATGTATATCAAAACAACACATCATACACTTTAAATAGATACAATTTTATGTTTCAATTATACCTCAATAAAGGTAGAAAAAAATTAAATTTAATTCAATTAAAATGAAATAAAAACAAAAATTCAGGCCCTCGGTTGCACTGGATACATTTCAAGTGTTCAATAGCCAAATGTAACTAGCGGCTAACATATTGGAGAGCACAGGCATAGAACATTTCCATCATCATAGAAACTTAAATTAGATAGCACAATTCTAAGATGCTTACGATCCATGATGGAATATGAGAAGTAGTATCAAGAAATCCTCCGAGAAGAATAAAAATTGGCTTCTGAGAACAGGATCTATCATTTCCAAGATTTACTAACTGTGATGGAATCTGGTATGAATGGATATACGTCTACCACAGTACTGGATACATGGTAATAATCAAAACATATTGAATGAATTAATAGCCATTTTGTCAAAGCTTCCTAAGCTACAATGATTAAAAAAAACACTCCAATTTTTGCTGCTTCTGCACTTTTTGTTACTTACCTTCCCCATGTCACTTGGAAGAAATTAAGGACATAGGTGACAACTCTTAGGTTTCTGTGACAGAAGAAAACCTGAAATGAGATTATAAATACGAGTGCTTTGAAAAGTATGATGCTCGAAGGTAGCACTGTATATAATGTGTTCTGCAGACATTTAAAGGTAATTGTTTATTTTTAATAGGTTTGGAGAATCCTAGTAATAAGTTAGGGAAACAAAGTCTATAATAAACAAATGTAGGAGGATAATATTGAGATAGGAAGCAGTATCTTTTGCTCCAGACAGCTGGCTTTCTTCTTCCCACTCCTGCCTTGCTCCAGTTAAAGCCACTGTTCTTTTCCCTATGCAGTACCTTTGTTGGGGGATGGGGGGCAGGGATGTGGAAAGCAAACAAAATAGTTGCCATCCTACAGTTGGTTTCCAAAAGTCTAACTCCTTAGGGGAAAAACAGGATCGGAGGCAGAGACAAATAATTTGGGAGAAATATTAGTAGCGAAAACAGCACGTACAGTCTTCCCACCCACTCCAAAAAGATGGTTTTCTGGACTAGGAGAAGAAGAGGGTAAAAAAAAAAAAGAAAAGAAAAGAAAATTGGTGAGAGTATAGACATTGGTGGTTTCTGTAAAGAGAGACTCTGAGCCTCCCTCTGGAAGGTGTGATCCCTGTAAATGAAATGTCTGTGTTGTTTGCATCGTTAGTGTGTCTCTGCAGAGGTCCACTTAGGTAACAGCACTCTCTGTCTCAGCCCAGCTAAACTGCAATCAGCCACACTTGGCTTAGAGGGGGAAGTAGGAGCACGGAACCCAAAAGAGTCAAGCAGATTGGAATGATTGCTTTGACTGAATATTCAGGGCCGGCAGGAGGAAGGACATGTCAGAGGACACTTTGCATGGACAGATTTCTAAAAGAGCAGATAGCCTTACTGTGGGGGCAAAAGAACTCTCAAGCAAAGCAGAGCCCCATGCTGGCTGTCACTATCCAGCGAAGGGCTTGGAAAAACAACACTTGCTGCAAATGGGAACTAACAGATATTTTGCAGCTGCAGGAGACAGGCGGTTTCCCCACTTTCTCAGCATGGCATGGAGAATCGTGTTTGAGCAGGCACAGCTGGACACATCTTGGATCGTATCTGGGAGAGGGATCTGCTCTTGCTGGGGAGGCTTTATGTGAGACGTTCATGTGAGCAGCCTTGCAGTTTGGGTGCTGGCTGCTTAGGGAAGAATCATGATGGTGCAGGGAGCCCTGTTTCTTTGGAGCATCCTGGAACACACTCACGAAAATGCTTGTTTGCTCAAATGGCTTTCTCCTGCCCACTAGCTTAAATCAAGTTATCAGAGAGACACATTTTTAAGTGGACTGGAAGCAAAAAATAGAAAGGAATGATTTTGGAACATGGGTCTTTGAAACATATGGTATGGGCCATATAAAGCCAGGATATCAGTGCCACACTAAGCAATCAGAGTGGGGGTTCATGCTTCCTGGATCTCGTGCATGTGGGAGTAAATCAGCCTAGAATGAGGGTGGAACACAAGAATAGAACACAAAGGGAAAAAAAGGTGGAAACAGGAGACTCCAGGGAATGAGGTCCTGAAGCAGTTTAGAGCCATGAGATTTTTGACATATATCTGTGCTCCGATTAATAAGTTGGAAAGTAAGGCTAAATTATAATTTTTTAAAGAATTACATACTTAATATAAACAGGGAAGCGACTGGTGCCCAAAGAAGTCATTCTATAATAGAATGTTATTAAAATAAAAGCCATCATTTAACATGATGTTTAAGAAAAATCTTATAACATGGAAATTGTTTATATTTAAAAACTTAAATTCGATGTATTATACGCATAGTATAAATTATACAAAATTACCAAATATATTGAAAATTAATAATAGTTACCTCTGGATAGAGCTAGTGTTTTGATTGTTCTACTCTTCTAAATGCTTCTAATGTTCTATAATAATTAGACATTATTTTTATAATGCAAAAGTGAACTTTACTTGAAATACTATCTGCACCCTTCTTGGTTTTTGAAATGAAGACATGAATTAAACAAAACGTAACTAGGTCTGACATGATTAAAGTTTAATTTTTGAATAATGATCCATTTACTATCCAGGTTTTTAATACTAATTACATTCAATTCATTCACTTTTTCAATTTAGCCAACCGTTTCTCACTTATTATTTCATTCAGCTATTTATCTTTAAAGAATCTTTCATGACAGAAGTCAGCAAATTATAGTCCATTGACCAAACCCAACCCACCCTCTGGTTTTATATGGCTTGCTAGCCCAGAATGGTTTTTAAATCTTTATAGTTAAAAAGAAATCAAAAGAAAAATAACATTTGGTGATACATGAAAATTCTATGAAATTCAAATTGCCTCTCTAGGTCACAATTCCTCATCTCTAAAGGAAGTGACTGGATCAAAATATGTTTTAAATTTCTCTCGGTCTCAGTTTCAGAGAGCAAGAGGGCAGTACTTGAGTGCTGCCTAAAACAGTGGTGGCTCCCCTAGACATCTCAAAGGCAGTAACACATTCTATCATTCATTCTAAACTCCACCCCTGAAATCATTTACCTAACGATCTGATGCAATTGAAACATCCCTGGTTTGCTGTACCAAATGAATCAAAGCAAGAGCATAACTGCAAGTGCATGTTTTCAAACATGGTACCCCAAACCTTAATGAGCCCACCTGGAACTGTTCTCTACCATAACTACATATGCATCCATTTCAGAGCTTCAAATATCTAGAACAGACCAGGCCAATGATCTTTCAGATAAACCCTCAACTCTCATTTAGAAAAGTGAATGAGAATTTCCTAATGCCTCCAGATGCCTACTGGAGTTTCTTTCTAATTGTAGTATCTGTAAGAGCATGTCGGGGTAATGATAAAAGGAAATCTTAGGGCGCCTGGGTGGCTCAGTCAGTTAAGCGTCTGCCTTCAGCTCAGGTCATGATCCCAGAGTCCCGGGATCGAGTCCTGAATGGGGCTCCCTGCTCAGCAGGGAATCTGCTTCTCCCTCTGCTTAAGCTAAAAGAATGTGATAGGCGGGTGGTGGACACAATTAACATTTATCAGAGATACGTGTGAAAAATATGCATTTAGGTCTAAATAATCTACCATACAGGTCAGGGGGAGAACACTTACTTTAACAGTGGTCCTTAGTGAAAAAAGACATAGGTTTCACGGACAGCTAGCCAAATACGTATCAACTTTTTAAGTCCTAGCACCATACTAGAACAGAGAATGTGATGTGGTCTCCAGGAGGAAAGGCCCCACACTTGTTTTTGTCCTGCTGCTGCCCTCCTGAAATACTTAACAACAGCTGTTTGTCAAGGGGCCTTGTATTTTAATTCTGCACCGGGTCCTGCTAATCATCTAGGTGGTCGTGGCCCTCACCCTCATGAAACATATGAACTAAGACTGTATCCACAGGAGCTTAGTATCTTAGTATCTTAGCAATCTCATGCTTATCCACCCTAACCTGTGCCCTAGCAGGTTTATTTATACTCGGGAGAAAATACTGAATGCACAGTTTGGTATTTCTCACTCAGCATTATATTCTATATTTCTACCCATTTTTAAGTGTTCTTGGAGAAAATGATTCTTTAGTTTATAAAATTTTAAATGATGGAAGTATAATTTATTTCTCCATAGCCTTGTAGTTGGATACTTCAGATGTTTTCAATAGTTTCCTATTAAAAATATGAATATACTTTTACATCTCTTCCTGTTTTATTTAAAATTCCTAGAAGTGAAATTCCAGGGTCAAATAGTATGAAATTTTTAAGACAATCAGTAGACATTGACAAATCCAGAAAAGCTACAACCATTGTACCCCCATCAGGTGCTGGGTCAACTTCCTCAACAATGTTTATAAATTATTATCAACTGATAAATGAAAATAGGATTTCTTAAATTGAATGTATCTGAATATTATTAAAGTGAACCATTTTTATATGTATATTGGCCATATGGATTTCATTCTCTTTGAAATATCTGCTCATGTAATTTACCTACTTTTCTATGAGGACATTAGCATTTTCTTTTGTTTTGTACAAGCTTTCATATATGAATGATTTATCCATACTATTTGCCTCAGGGTACCACTTTTAGGTAATCACGTTAGGTAATATTATGTGGCATAGAATCCAAAATATAGTGACTTATTTACAAGGGAAATAAAATTCTCTGAATAAGCGGAATAGGATGGATTTGTTTTTCAACTACTCTTTTTTTAAACCTTCTTCCCTTGTTCAATATCCTATTGACATTTTGAAGAAAGCAGCATAAAGAAAACATTAAATATTATGAACATGGCCCAGGAAGCCAAGACATACTCATTCGAATAAAATGTGTTGTTTAAGAAAAGTGTAGGTGGAGTTCTCTGTTCCTGAAGGACCACTTCGCTGCTGGTACACCCATTGCCCCCAGCAGAGCACACTGATCTCAGTACCACCTTTCTCTTAACCTTGTATTTTGCCTGCCAGTAACGTTCAAAAACTATTACATAAATTCAAAATACTTAACTCTGCTTAAAAATCAAGGTCATGGAAATTGTATCTAAATCGGTACAATTTCCTACACCCTCTAACCCCAGCTGCCAATTTTTTTAAAGTGAGAGCTTCACAGGGTTGGCAGGGAGGGCTGGTGCTAAGCTAAGTCAGTGAAAGAAAGAATGAAGGATGGGTTTCCATCCTCCTATCATCCAGCTTCTTAGTTAATGTACAGACTCATGGGAAATATTCGGAAGGTAACATTAAAAAAAAAAAAAGATTAGTCCCATAGGACAGTTAATCGAATGAATGACATGGCCTACTGATGCAGGCTAAATGATAGGAAGATCAGATAAGCATATGAGAAAAGCATACTGAGAAAAGCAACTTTCTTTTTTTGGACAATAAAGAAAAATGATGATCTAATGCAGTACAATTGACTACAAAAAATGACTTCTAGTTGACATAGCCTCTTTATCACAAATAAAATCAAGTCCGTGGGGTTGGTGGGGCAAAGGGGGCAGGAGTGTATAGACAAAGACGGCAGGGTTTTACTTCTCCTAAATACAAACACATTGGTTTGTCAAATAGGATCAGTCAATAGTTTAGCAATATATTTAACATTTGGCAGAAAATGGTGAGGTCAAAATCACTTCAAATACATCTATGTCTCGCCCATCTTTTCAGGGATAATTTATGTGTGGAATCGATTGCACATTACACTAAAAGCAAAAAGAAAATTATTATATTAATGAGAAACCTTTTAATTCTCAGAATTAAGATTCTTTAAGTTGAATACATAAACTGATATTCTGCAATTAATGTAAAATTTCCTGTTTTTTCAGTTTCTAGTGGAGAATACAAGAGTTCATAAGCAATAATGCTTTTCTTCTAATTAATATTGATGGGTAATTGATTATGAGTTAGAAGATGGAGCCATAGTACTACGCAAAGAGTGATACAGAAAGCTAATAGCTTTCTAATACCAGTTCATTCAAACACCCCCGTAGTCCAATAGAATATGGGGAAATCATAGAATAATAGTATTTAGCAGCTGGTTGTGACCTCAGCAATCAACTGGTACAATTACCACAAGGAACAAATGAGAAAAAACTATGACCCAAATATGTTAAGTGACTAGGTCATGGTCATGAAGCTAATTAGCACCAAAGATTGAAATTGCACTTGGTTCTCCTAATAACACATTAAGTTTCCTCTCCATTGCACCTGCTGGCAATCCTCTAGAGATCAGAATATATCAGAATTTATCTATACATTCAACATCTATTTTGATGGAATCAGAAAGCCATTCTAATGTTAAGCAAAGAAAGAATGGAACAAAATTATGAATATATAGTATAATTTCAACAAAAAAGAAACACATAAATTAATAGTCATTATCTATAGATGGGGGACTTGAGATTTTTTTACTATCTTCTTTATAATTTTCTGTAATTTATAATTTTAATAACATTAATTACACATATAAACAATGTTTAACTATTATTATATACATAAACAATGTCTAATTATTATTACATGCCAGAAGAGAGGATTATACTATTATATATCATAGAAAGGATACCACACAATATACAATTGTATATTATAAAATATGTTATTATAAGATATATATTACATATAATTTATTATAATATACTTTTATACTCTTATAGGACATTGGTATCAGTGTTTCTCAAAATATTATTTGTTTAACACAAGTCTGTTAAGATGACCCTCACAACAAGAGCTTGGTGGAGAAGAAATCAGCTTTGGAAATACTGCAGCTTTGGAAATGGAAACACTCCACCTCCAATGAATGAGTCACAGTTCACACTGGTATCTGAATAGTTCTGAGACCTGCTACAGCAACGAAAACAACTTACGTTTATTTAAGGCAGCACTTCCCTAAGTTATCTGAACACAGCACTGTTAGGAGGCACACGGTACACTTACGCTAAGTAAAGTTTACAGAACACACTTGGGAAAACCTCGTATCTCTTTGCAATTCCAGATCAACCACTCACAGGAAGGTCAATCATTTCAGGCTCTTAAGTGAGTATTGCTTACACATATTTTTATGGTACATTTATAAAATGAACTGTAGGTTTGAAATGTACAAATAATTGGACCTATATCCAAAAGGTTCCTGTTTTTAAACTGTGAGTCTAATGAAACAGGCAATGAGAAGGTGATTTCTGTGAGTTATTACTGCAAGTTTTCACATGTTTTGCTCATTGATTTTAATGTTCAAGGTGATTAATTTTAATTTTGCTTCTGCCCCAGGGCTTTCTTACAAACGATCAATAATATTACAATTAAGAACATCGGTTGAAGGAAGGCGAGAGCCATGTCACTTTCTTTATCTTGGTCTGGACTCTAAGGCTTAAAATGGGATTAGTTCTATGACTATATTTTCATATCTGGGGCATCAAACCAGCATACTGACTTAAGAAATCAAATAACTTAAGACATACTTGAATATGTATATACTTTCCATTTCTCTTCCTTCTAAAAACCTCATCCTATATTTAAACTACATCCACTCGAATATTTCCATTTCCTCAACTGCATGTGCCTCTCAGCTTCTTTGTGCCTCAGCTTTTCCATCTTTTCATCTGTAAAATGGGAAGGAGAATGGCACCTGCCATCAGACTTATGTACAAATTAAATAGGTTACTACAGGATGTGTGCTTAGAACAGTGCCCGACACACAATACCTTCTCAGTGTTAGGTATTAATCTGAAATGGGACATAAATTTTTCTCTACTACTTTTCCTATTATCGGAAACACTGTCTTCTCTCAGACAACAAGAAAACTATAGTGTCATCTTTGCTTTCTCTTTTACTTTTATCTTCTCAACTCTACAAACTATACATACATATACAAAATTTACTTTTTCATACACACACTCACACACACACACACACACACACTACAAAACACACATATTATGCAATCCATTTAGCAGTCTTTTTGGTTCCTCCTCTGAAACCACTGTTAAATCTATTCCTTTTATTCCATCTTGTATTTTCACTACTACATCAGAGCTCATTCTCTTATATTTGAACTAGTATAATAGCAGAGCACTCAGCCTCTGTACTTGAAAATGATTTCTTCCCCAATCTATCCCGTAAACAATATGCTCTAAAATTTCATTTTAATTAAGTCAGTTCTCAGCACATAAGCTATCACTAACTGCCTATTTCTTACAGGATTAGAATTGAGACTCTAAAGACAATTCCAGGCATTCTATACATGGGCCACACATCCTACTCCACACTCCCCAAATGCAGTCTCCACCCCAACTTTCATTTATGAGGGGCCACTGCTGTGAAATAATCGGATCCCTCTTCTCTGTCTTTCCAAATGGGACTAACTGAACTTGAAGACTCAGCCCAGATCATATTTCTTTATAAATACTCCTTGAATACTCTCATCCTGATATAAACCATCTTCTGAATCTCTGACAATTCCTTAAAATGACTTCTTTAACATATATTACATGTTTGGGGCGATAGGTCCATTCTATTTTGAATGTACATAATGAATCTCTACATGTCTTGGCAGAAGTGTGTGGGGAAGACAGATGCATGCCCAGAGTAACTGTCTGTTCCAGTAAGAACAAAGCACTGCCCCCTTCCATGATGGAAAGGGTTCAGTATAATCAATCTGCCACCAGTTAGCTGGTTGATCTACCCAGGGAATGGTGCCATACTGGGGGCTTGGAGTTGGGTTGGTATCTGTTGCTGGAAAACAGGGTACTCAGCAATGGCTGTAGCCACTCACCTGGGCAGGTGGAAGTCTATGTTGCTGAGCCCTTGCATAACCTCTATGCCAGCCACTATGGCCACTTTGTTTATGAGCCCATTAAAAAATATCAGGAATCAGGAAAGAGAAGGGGAGTCATAGAACAAGTGTTGTGTTCTGCTTGTGTTCTCTCTCTTAAATAAATAAAATATTTTTTTAAAAAAGAAATGATATAGAAGGATATATCTGAAGCACCAGCAACACCATCACAATCTCCAAAGACTAGTTCTCGGAAGATGAGACCCAGTTGAAAGATGAGTAAGGTCAGTGACCACAGAGTAAGAAATCTGTCGCTTTCTCGCTCTCTTGTTCATGTGACAGGAGAACATGTGTGCCCTGGCATGCCCCACTAGCCTGGAGGGAGCATGAACTGTCAAGCTGATGTCCTCTCACTCCTTCTCCAGTTTAAATCTCACCATTAATCATGATCTTCACCCCCTTGCATTCATCTTCAACTCCTTCGCCCACCTCCCATCAACATAAATTCTTGGCAAAGCTACAACCTAGGTTAACCCTCACCTACTCCCCGGCTGCACCCAGGAAGCCGAAAGAGGCTGTAGACAGGAGGCCGGTGAAACGCTCTACCACACGCACTCATTCAGCTTCCATTTAATGACAGTGAACCTCAGTAGGGCACTTGATGTTGTTGGTTACCAATTACACCATTTTCCCCTGGTCTAATCATTCTCTCTCTTATTTAATACATTCACCTCTCTTCAAACCCTCAACATCTCTTCAACCTCATTTCCAGCTGATGACCTTGCCTCCCCTATTGGCTGGAAAAAATAGGAGCAGTCAGAACAATTCCACATACTCCTACCACTGCATTTACCTACCTACCAGGATTGGGACTCCCGGTCTGTCCTCCCACCCAACAGCGCAGGTGAAGTGCCCATGCTCTTACCTAAAACGGATGCTTGCACGTAGGTACAGCCCCCGCTTACTCGCCGAAGGACACCTCTCCAGCAATTCTCTGGCTCTCTCCTTATCATCAAATTTTCAGTCTACTGGATTGTTCCCCACCACATCCAAACAAGCTGTAATTTCCCCTGCCTTAAGTTTTTCTGTTCCTCACAAGATATGGCACAAGGTCACAGCAACACTTTAGGGAGTGTTGAAGGAAATGTCTCCTTGACACTTGAAAGGAGATGTTTCTACTTGCTTTTCCAATTATTACTCTCCCATCTACTCTTAAACCTATTCTACTGCAGCCTTCGCCCTATCACTGCACTGAAACTGCTCTGTCAAGATGCCCACTGGTTTCCACTTGGATTGGCAGCATTTGACACAGTTGGTCACTCCCTCTTATTTGATGTACTTTCTTCAGTTGCTTCTAGAACATGGGTCTACACTCTTCTGGATTTCTCCTCTTTTGTTCTCTGTCTCTTTTTCTTGTTCTTCCTCTTGTCTTCACCTTTTGATATCAGAGTGCCCCAGGGTTTGGTATTTGGTCTTCTTCCCTTCTCTATTTATATTCCCTTTCTTGGTGACCTTGGCTTGAAATCCTTGGCATCATTCTTGGTGGCTCATTTTCTCTTGGTGGATGAGTCAGAAATCTCTTGGCTTTACTTTAAAAATATATACAGAATCTGACCACCCCTAAGTCCTCCACTTGCTATTTTCATAGCTTTAATCATCATTATCTCTTACGTGGATCATTGTCACAGCGTCCTAACTTGTATTGTACTTAATACTTTTGTCCCTAGAGTCTATTTTCAACATAGCTCTCCAAAGACTCCCATTAAAATAGTGGTCCAATAAGGTCTTTTCTTTGATTAAAACCCTCCAGTGGCTCATGATCTCACTCAGAGTAGAAGTCCACACAATGTCCTGAAAGTCTATTTGTGACTTTAACTCAACACTTATCCCTAGCTAGTACTTTTTGCCTCCACTCATCCCACTCCAGCCTGGCTTTTCTCAATCATATGAAGAATGCTCTTACCTGTGCGTTTGCACTGCCTGTCCCCTGTGCCTGACCCATTTTACTCCAGATACTGTATTGCTAACTTCTCACCACCTTCCTGACCTCCCCTTCCCTTCCAGTAGATCACTCCTTTCTCTGGACAATCTGTACCTGCATTATACTGTCTGCCTTCTCTTTCAGAGAGCTAGTCCCCCCAGAGTGGGATCTGTATCCCAAGATCCCACTCTTCTATGACCTCAGCACAGGGCCTGGCCAGCACCCATACACATGCAATTAGCATTTATCACATCAAACTTCTTAAGGAGGACGTTTTTTAAAGAAACTTTATAGGTACATGATAGAAAGTTGGCAAAAATTCGTAAGACTAGAAGAAAGGATAAAAATCCTATATCCTCAATATTGAAAAGGTCAGCATTTTTGTATCTGATTCCATGCAAATTTTGGATGTTTGTTTGAAAGACTTCTTATTTAGTTAAGTGCATACTTACAGCATACTTTTGAACCCTGACCCTTAGCCTTATTATAATGAGCATGAATGTGGAAGTTTAATTTTTTTTTTTTTAAAGATTTTATTTATTTGACAGAGAGAGACACAGCAAGAGAGGGAACACAAGCAGGGGGAGTGGGAGAGGGAGAAGCAGACTCCCCGCCGAGCAGGGAGCCCGATGCGGGACTCAATCCCAGGGCCCTGGGATCATGACCTGAGCCGAAGGCAGACGCTTAACGACTGAGCCACCCAGGCACCCCGGAAGTTTAATATTGTTTTAAATGTACACATTGTATTTCATCAAGTGAGTGAAAGAATGCCTCTGTACTATGGTTGAATGTTTAGATAATTTCCATTCTTTTTAAGCAGAATTTTTAAAGGGCTCCACTCAAGCTATTCCATAGAGATAGGCAAACTTCTTGACCATAATGTGTAAACTAGGGAGTTGCCAAATTTTCCACTTAATTTAATAGATGGCACTATCCCAGTCTCACAGCATGAAAATACGGATTTAATTTGACACCAAATGAACCACGGTAGAAGGTGCCCCCTTCTCCCAAACAAATGGAAGTTTTAGTCTAAGACTATACAGACCATTTTCAATAAAAATTTCCACATTTCTTTTAATAAATTTCCATCTGCCATCCAAAAATATCTCGGATGTTTGCAAAGGCACAGGATGCTTTACATGTTAAGAAAATATGCTTCCATGAGCCTTTTTTTCCCCCTTCTACCAGGTCTTTCTATGCCAGAAGGAGTAAGTGACTTGTGACCTTTCCTTTCTGACACAAGGGTCATATTCATAAGTGATTCAGGCTCTTGGGGTAGCTGTTGACTGAAGTTCCTGCAGAAATACTGCTGACACACCTCAGTGCCCGAGGCTGTTGCATTTACAGGCCTGGGAGAGGAGTGAACTCAGTGGCATTTTTTTTTCTTCTCTGTTACCCTTGGGTTCTATCCTATTACTGCTGCGACCAGAAGTTCCAAGTCTGAAGTGCAAATTCGATCTTGTATTGTGGTGCTTTTGCTTAATTTAACATTTCTACAGAAAGACGTAGTAAAAACCGAATATAAGATTTTCCTGAACACTGCCAAAAATGATTGATCAAATTAGCTAATGACCATTAAAATGTGAGTTACTAAATTGAACATATACAGATTGGTTTTACTACTAAATTGTCAGGTTGTATCCATGAGTGAAACATGGAAAAAGTTGTTTTGTTTCCTGTAAATGAGACATAAGTAATCTTTTATCTTCACTTTCAGGGTAACTGGTAAGAGCCGATAATTTAAGTTATGCCTGGAGTTGCAAGAAAGGCAATTCAACTTTAAACATTTTTGACACAATATCCAAAACAACTACAAAACTGAACACATTAGACAATGAAGGTTTTGCTCTCTTTCCAAGTGACTTATCTTTATTTTCCTTTTTATCTCACTATATAATAGTAATAGCTATCACTTATTTAATACTTTCTATGTACCTATTACCATGATAAGCACTTTAAACTGAGATAATTTATACAACTCAATAGCAAAACAAAACAAAATAAAAAACTACCCAATTAAAAAATGCACAGAGGATCTGAATAGACATTTTTCCAAAAATGATACACAAAGAGCCAGCAAGTATGTGAAAAAGTACACAACACCAAGGAAGAAGCACTCACTAACCATCAGGGGAATGCAAATCAAAACCACAATGAGATGTCTCCTTAAACCTGCTGGGACAATAGGATGACTATTATCAAAAAGACAAGAAATAACAAGTGTTGGTGGGGATGTGGAGAAAAGGGAGCCCTGTATGCTGTTGGTGGGAATATAAATTGGTGCAACTGCTATAGAAAACAGTATGAAGATTCCTCAAAATATTAAAAATAGAATTACCATATGATCCAGCAATTCTGGATATTTAGCTGATGGAAATAAAAACAGTAACTTGAAAAGATATATGCATCCCCATGTTCATTGTAGCATTATTTATAATAACCAAAATGCAGAAACAACCTAAGTGTCTATCAATGGATGAATGGATAAAGACAATGTGACATATATACATACAATGGAACATTGCTTAGCCATAAAAAAAGGAACTCCTGCCATTTGCAACAACATAGATGGACCTTGAGGGCATTATGCTAAGTGAAATAAGTCAGAAAGAGAAAGACAAACACTGTCTGATGTTACTTATATGAGGAATCTAACAACCAAACAAACAAATAAAGCCAAACAAACTCATGGATATAGAGAATGCACTGATGGTTGCCAGAGGTGGGAGGTAGGAGACTGGGCAAAATGGGTGAAGGAGCTCAAAAGGTACAAACTTCCAGTTATAAGTGACTATATATATTATTATATATATTCTAGTTATGGTGATGATACCTAATAATACTGTATTGCATATTTGCTATGAGAGTAGATCTTAAAAGTTCTCATCACAAGAAAAAAAATTTAACTGTAGTGATGGATGTCAACCAGATTTATCATGGTGATCATTTTGACATATATACAAATACTGAATCATTGTGTTGTCTACCTAAAACTAATAAAATGTTATATGTCAATTGTATCTCAATAAAAAATTAGACAATTTAATTTTCCTAATAACCCTGTGATGTAGGATATTACCCATTCTACAGATCAAAAAATTAAGACCAAGAATTTAACCTACTCCAAATCACGTCAATAAAAATGCTAGAACTATATTCAAATATAGGCCATGTAACTAGCCACAGTGCTCTTACCTTTGCTTCTATCTCCATGTCACTCTCTTATCCATCCTTTTGTACTTTTTAAAAAAATATATGTCTTAATAGCTCCTCATAACTTTTTCTTCCCTTGTATATTACTTCTCTCTTCCTTGTTACTTAAACTGACAATAACAGAGAACAAAAATATATTTTAACTGTATTTTTTATTTGTTACTGAGTTTTATGTTTTATATTCTAAGTTTTAAGTGTGTAACTGAAATGTTTTAGCATACTTTTAGAACTGGAAACAATGTAGCTTTCCCCAACAGGCAGGTAAGACAAGCAAGCTAGAGAGGACAAGGAGGAGGAGCACTGCCCTTACCCTAAATGGGATAATGCTTTACTAACATGGTTCCCATGAAGACTAGGTCTTTGCTGTAGGTAACACTCTGGGATTATTTTCAAATGACTAATCTTCCCCTTTCCCTGCCAAGGCTGTGAAGCTCTCTTTCTCAGATTCACCATGAGATCCCAGTGGTGTCCCTTGAGGTAAGGTTCATGAAAATATACCCTTTACCAACACATGTGGCCATGATAATTATCATGGGAATCTTGTCCACACTCAGCAGTTTATCAAAATTATCATTTACGTGTTTCCATCAGTTTATGGCTCCAGCAACTTCTGTTCCAGGAAATAAGATCACAGCTATGATCTGGATTCATCTGTTTCTTTAGATTTTCTTTTTTCTTTTCTTTTTTTTTTTTTTGCGTGGTTGTATGCTCTGCAATCCCAGTTCTCTACTGGGTCTGCAAAAGTTGTTGATTTTCAGTTTGTCCAGCTTTTTCTTGGAGGAAGGATGAGAACAATGACTTACAGTTTCTTTTATGTTGGAACTAAAACCAAAGTCTTTCACTTAAATTTCAAAAAGTTATTTTAAAAATTTTATTCAACTGAACTTTTTGCAATTGAGATAGTGATTAATAGAAGAAAAATTTATTTTCCATTCTTTCTCATGTTTGAAGTGTTGGTAACACTCAGAAATCTATCACAAATCAATGAAGCCTCGAAGGAAGGTAGCATCTAAATCATCTGGAATTCACAGAGCCATTAAACAATTTCCATATTTTCTATTAAGAAAATACATGTAAAGCTCTCACTACAACAAATCTCTCATATTCTTCTGGTCTTATGTGCTTCTGATGATAGAGGCATTTAGATTTATTTTATTGGAAACCATAGCACTGGTTTCTCTTAGTTATCCCCACAGTGACATATCCAAAACATGCCTTTCTATCAACAATCCATTTTAGGTATATTTATTCTTTTCATTGCTGATGAAAAACAGCTGATTATTATAATAAAATGGTGGTATCTGCTCATTTCCTGATTTTCCATATAGACAATTCCTGTTTAAGAATATAAATTATTCTTAAATAATGGTGGCTCAGTTGGTTAAGCGGCTGCCTTCAGGTCAGGTCATGATCCCAGGGTCCTGGGATCGAGCCCCGCATCGGGCTCCCTGCTTGGCGGGGAGCCTGCTTCTCCCTCTCCCTCTGCCTGCCTCTCTGCCTACTTGTTCTCTCTATCTCTCTGTCAAATAAATGAATAAATAAAAATCTTTAAAAATATATATATAAATTAGTAGGGAATCTCTAGTCTGAACTAAATTATGATCAACAGTGAAGAGTTAAGTGGGAAGCAGAAGTTCTGGGAAATTTGCAGGAAAGTTGTTGTAAGCTTATCATGTTTTAAAGTCAGGATGGAGGGGTGCCTGGGTGGCTCAGTCGTTAAGCGTCTGCCTTTGGCTCGGGTCGTGATCCCAGGGTCCTGGGATCGAGCCCCGCATCAGGCCCCCTGCTCAGCAGGAGGCCTGCTTCTTCCTCTCCCGCTCCCCCTGCTTGTGTTCCCTCTCTCGCTGTATCTCTCTGTGCTAAATAAATAAATAAAATCTTTAAAAAAATAAATAAAGTCAGGATGGAGAAGGCTCTAAAGAAATAGATGTTTATATGGAAATAGAAAAAAAAAAAAAAAACTTTTTAAAAAGGTTTAGTGAAGGAGTGGGACAGATTACACAGTATGATATCCAGAATGTGGTTGATGGCTAAAGAGAACTGAGATGCTCTAAAAGGCAAATGACCAACTTGGAAGATAGCCACCAAGATTGTGAAGGGTGCTGATGTCATTTTATGAAAAACATTTAAGGAACAGAGATTGTTTTGCCTGCAGAAGAGAAACTCAGGCAACAAAAGAGGTATCTTCAAGTATTAAAGGACTGAGAGATGGTGACGTAAGAGAGAGCTATTAGTATGACCCCAAGTGGTAGCAAGAGGACCAATAGTTAGATGTTATAGGAAAGGTGAAGAACACCTTAATAGTCACAAAAGTTCAAAGGTAGAATAGGTTACCTCTGGATTTAGTGACTGCTTCATCATAAGAGACATGAAAGTCAAGGCAAGTAATTATATGTCTTATTTGTTTTGGAGTCACTTTAAGTCCCTCCTGAAAAAGTAAAGCAAAGTACTACCAAATTAAATATAATTTTGTCTTGGTGTCCCTAATAGAGAGTACGTTGCCTAAAACATGGTGGGTGCTAAAATCACATTTGTTGAACCAATTCAGTTAATAGACAAATAACCACTTGGGTAACGGGAGCAAAGTTGCAGAGGGGATTCAACCATTCGAAGGCTGGTTGGATTGAGGAACTCCAAATCCCTCGAATTAAATGATTCCTTGACTGTATCTATTTATACAAACATTCTTTAGTAATAAAATAACAGTGGCCACTCTGTATTTTTGTATAACAGTTTTAGACTTAACCAAGCTCTTTTACGGACATATCCTATTTCACCTCCATACTAGCTCTCTAAGGCGCAGAATGTGATGGCAGCTGAGATCAGACCATTGGGTGTTTTATCAGTGTTACATCTGATAAACAGCAGATGCAGGACGTGGACTAGAGTTTGGTTTAAAGGATATTCAACTGCTTCTTTATCAGGTAAAATAATTCCAGTTTCATCAGCCCTCATCAAGGGTCCTAGCTTTAAATCTCTTCCACAGCTACCTTAAAGAGCATAATTATTCAACTACGGAGAGTAGAAATAATATTTTTGAGACTTTTCCTATCAGTTACACTGATTATTGATTTTGCTGGACTATAATGTTTGTCATGCGGTTACATACTTTCCATGGACATGGCATTCTGAATAATTAAAACAGTTACTCAGACTATTATATGCAGAACCCTTAAAATATGTTATAGTTGTCATAGTGGGGGAGGTTCAGCAGGAATGACAATTCTGAATAAATTTTTAACAGTTTAAGTATCTAGATTGCAGCACACATTATATAGATTTATCTCTATCTCTACAGATAGATATATCTATGTCATCTATATATAGATTAATATATAATATGCAGATATCCCTATATATAGAGAGAAATACAGGTAGTCTCAGATACCTGAGGGTAGAGAGACAAAGTGTCAGAGTAAGTCCAACATAGGCTACATTAATCTATCATTTTGCTGACATAGGAAACACTGACAGCACTCAGACTTGGTTATTTCCAAGGCATTATATTTATAATCTACCATCTATCTACATATATATTCTTTGCATAAATAATTTGCCCAAGGGTCTGGCATGGGCCCTTGAAGCGCCTTTGAGGAGCCATGAAAAGCAAGGGTGCTTCCATTTCTCACCAAACTTCTCACTGCAAATGGTTCAGAGATACACTGGAGATATTACAGAGCATAATTATCTGACTGTAAAATTGCTTCCAGATAAACTTTGTGGGAAACATGTGAGAAGAAAATAATTCTTTGTTTAGGAGAGGTCTTTGCAGTCCAAGATAGTCCCCTGATTGAAATGTCTATGAATCCACAACTCCAAATTCAAATTTACCTTTCCTTCCCGTGCTAGAATGGATGTAGTCTTCGGCAAGGAAGAAATTTAAAGTTTGCATTTTATCTGTGTCTGCTGATCAGGTTAAGCTGACCTAAGTATCAGCCAATGTATGCAATGTCCTTTCCAGCCCTTAGTTTTCATCTCTGTAAACAACTCTGCTATTTGAAGTTTCTATGGATGGTTGGAAGTGGGGACTTAGAAACACAGGCCACAGAGGTTCTAAGTGAGTAAACTCTGATTGCTTCATAAAATGTAGACTCGGTAGCAGGAAACAAAAACCTAGCTTTGTGGCAAGATAACACTAATGGTGCTGAACTTTGGAACTTATGGCATAATTTAATTTAATACAGTAATGAGAAATGTCAGATTTAAAAAAAAACTATGCACTGGACAAAAAAAAAAACCTTTCAAATATAGAAAGTTGCTTATTAGATACTCCTTTTGGTTAAATCCAAAATACAGATTGGCCTAAAGAATATAGAGCTATGGTTTGGGGCCATAATATTCTATTTGATAGATTTGATTAATAAATGCTACTTAAAGGCAGACTCAAAACATCCTACCTTTGAGAAGTGCCCCATCAGATGAAAAGGCCTCCAAAGATTTCAAACTCACTGGTGAGGATTTTGTACAGACTCACCCAAAACACTGTTTTAATCCTGGGGTTTTGGGGGGTGTTTTTTGTTTTGTTTTGTTTTGTTTTAGCTAATAAGATAAAAATCCTTTCTGTGCTCTAAGGCACAGATCAAATCCCAAGGATTAAGATTTAAATGAGTGAGCGATCAAAGCAGGCGTTCTGACAGAGGTTTAAGATCATAAAGGAGCTGGACATATTAGCACTGAAATAGACTGAATATGAGCTTTAAAAAAACTAATACTTGATTTTCCTCCAAAATAATAATGGTTCTGACTCATAAAGCTGCATAAATGTCTGTGAGAATAAAGTGATCACTGGGACAACCAAGGGACACATATTCAAATTTCAGTGTGTAAACATAATGTCAACTTCACCCTTGGTTTACTTTCACACATTTTACTGTGAGTACGATGAGCAGAATACAGTAAAACTTCAGTAAACTGGCATGTACCAGAGCATTGGAACTGGAAAATTGAATTCCACAGCTAATGTAAAACTCATTGACTAAGATGTTTGAGTTTTGTTTTTTTTTTAAATAATGAACACTGCATTTTTTTAAATTAGCTTATTTTCCAGCCTTAGTAGAAGAATGTAATATTGATGATGATGATCCTAATTATTCTTAGATAGACATCATATCATCTTTACTTTTTATGATCCAGAAATGTAATTTTGGATGTATATAACATAGAATATTGGTTTTTTGTTTTATCTAAGGTATTTCCCTAGATAACCTTTGAAAACCAAATCTTTTATATTGGTTTGTTTTCTTGCTATTTTCCAAAGTAGAAATTAGTAATTTAAAAGTTCTGGTTAGTTGACTTCCAATTAGTCAAAGGTCTCCTATATGATCCTCTGGAACTGATAAAGATATAATAAATCAGTAACATAAACAAAGTAATTAGGAACTTTATCAGAGATAATTTCATTTCAAATGACCTAAAGCTAACCTTGAGTTGAATCCTTCTGTACTTATCAGGTATGAATTTAGATTAGGTACAAAGTAAATCCTGAAAGTTTTATTCCATTGTTGCTAGGTTTTAAAAAATAAAGAGGGAGTATGGAATAAAAATCAAATATTTGTTATCTTCTATGAAAAGTGATATGCATAAAAGTCAAATTTCAGAAAAAGGGAGGATTTTATGTTTCTAGTATTACAATCCTAGAATATATAAGACAACAGAGATCTAAAATGTTATTTTATATTGCCAGTGATGTCAGACTGAAAACAGGATCGACAAGAAGGCTGAGGCTCTCTACAATTTTCTGACAAAAGCAACATGGCCGCCTTAACATGAGTGAGTGTCAGGAAAGGGGCAGGGGAGCTGGAAGCATTTGAAATGGACCTCTTCCTATCTGCCTATTTACCTTTGTTCAGGAACAGCTCTCTGGGTTTTCTGGAGGGAGAACAATGTCTCTCCCCATTTCAACCCATATGGAGCTAACTTTCCACGGGGCCTCTAGGGATGAAGATATAACTAGGCTGCGCCAATTGCAGCATCACAGTTTGTGTTGCAAGCAATGAATGAGGACAAGAAGCATAAGTGTGTATAACATGAGCATGTGATTACTGAAGAATTTTTAGGCACTTCTTTTCCACCAGCTTCTGTGGAGTTGGATTTAGCATCATGTGGGTAACTATCCATTTGATTTGTCTGGTTTTCCTTAGCATTACTGCTAGAAAAGAAATTCTGAAATCAAGAATCTTGGACTGCAAAAAGGAGGTTCTTTCCTGATGCTTTGAGTAGAGGTTGAGAGCAATCTAGGAGGCTTGGTGTTTATTCTGCCCTTCCCTTCACCCTGGGTGGTCGGGTCCACCAAGAGGGAAAAAGAAATAGGTAGTCGAAAGTACAGCAAAGCAAACTAGCAAAGAACTAATGACATCTTCAGAAGTCTTCACTAGAAGAGCCATAAAAAGACATCCACTATGTTAGCACTGTACTTGAGGTGTTGACCAATAAAGCATCACATGAAAAAATAAAGAAATGTTTGGAAAGGGAGCAACAAAACTGACATTTATCCTGAGCCACAGTTGTCTACATAGAAAATCCAAATACCCAAATTATTAAACTGGTAAGAGAAGTCAGTAAGATGGCTGAATATAAATTCAGTACACAAAATTCAATAGCATTCCTATACATCAACAATTAGAAATGTGTAACTTTAAAATGTAATTCACAGTAACAATGAAAACTATAAAATATGTAGCATCTAGCCAAAGATATGCTAAGACCTTTGCAAAAAGAAAATATATATATGAAAATATATATATATATATATATATATATATATATAAACTTTGTGAAAAGACATAAAATAAAATCTAAATGACTAGAGAGACATGACATATATACAGAGACTGGAAAATGCAAAATCATGAAGATATACTGATTCTTGACAAATTAATCTATAAATTCAAAGGAATTACAATCAAAATGCCTGCATAGTTCCTCATGACAATAGCAAAGGGATTCTGAAATCATCATGGAAAAGTAGATGATCAATTACAGCCAAAACACTCCTAAAGAAGATCAATGAGAACATACTCCTAAAGAAGATCAATGTGGGCAGCTTGCCTTCTCAGCTACCAGGAGTTATTATGGAGCTATAATAATGATGCCAGTGTGCTGTGGGACCAGACACAGACTAATAGAACAATGGAATAGAAGAGGGAACATATAAGAGATGGTGCTGGAACAACTGATTATTCATGTGTACAACAATAATGTTGTGTTCCCTACCTTTTATCATATATGAAAATAAAGTCCACATCAGTTAAGAACCTATAGTTGAAATGCAACATATTTAAACTTTTAGAAGAAAATTCAGATCTAGAGTAGAAAAGGATTGTTTAATAAATATAGAAAAACTTATAATCCTTAAAAAAAAACTGGATAAATTTGACTACTTTGGAATTCAAAAATACCTGTATAAAAATGTCATAAAACCATTAAAACTAAAGCAGATAGGGAGAAGATATTTACAATGCTAATAATCATAAGCAAATCATGTCTGGATATACTAAAAATTCTTAAAATTTGTATGAAAGAAAAGTAATAGATGGATAAAGGATATGAATTGGTAGATTAATAAAAACAAAAGCTAAAATTGCCCAAGTATGAAAAAATGTTCAACCTAACTAATAAACAAGAAAACCCATAGTTTTTAAACTAACTTTATTTATTTATTTACTTATTTTGAGAGAGAGAGTGCGAGGGGGGAGGGAGAGAATCTCAAGCAAGCTCCACACCCAGCATGGAGCCCAAAGTGGGGCTCCATCCCACGACTTTGAGATCATGACCTGAGCCAAAACCAGCAGTCAGAGGCTTAACCGACTGAGCCACCCAGCTGCCCCAAGAAAACTCAAATTAAAAAAAAAAAAATGGCAATCAGCACAGGAGTTTTGACCTGCTGCATTTCAGCTGGACCAGTTCATCCCTCCTTAGGCAGCCTAGCCTCCTTAGGCATCCCTCCTTAGGCAACACCCCTGAGAGATCACAATATTGATGCAGAACTTGGTGCAGATCCCTGATCAACGGAGCACACTACAGCCCACAAAACATGGGCTCAAGCAATCCTCCTGCCTCAGCCTCCCAACTCGCTGAGACTGTGGGCAGAAAGCACCTGGAAAAAGGCAAAATTATGGAGACAGTGAAAAGATCAGTCGTTTCCAAGGGTTGAGGTGAAGAGAGAGAGCAAAGAGGATTTTAAGGGCAGTGAAAATACTCTGCCTGACACTTTAATGATGGATACATGCCATTATACATTTGTCCAAACCCACATCATGTACAGAGTGAACACTAATGTAAGCTATGAAATTTAGGTGATAAATGATGTGTCAATGTAGGTTCATTGATTGTAACACATGTACCATTCTGGTGGGAGATGTTGATAATGAGGGAGGCGACGCATGTAGAGGCAAAGGGATATATGAGCAATATCGGCCTTTCTCCCAGTTCTCCTGTGAACTGAAAGCTGCTCTTAAAAAAAAATCACCTAAAAAAAAAAATCAATGATAAAGAACCCAGTGCTAAACTAGTAAGATAATAAATTTCCTTATAAAATACTAGAAACATGTTCTAAATGCCTAAATATATTATCAGATATATTAATGAATTTTAAAATTGTAACTTTTTTGAGCTTAATATTTTTAAAGAAAACATTAAATATTTTTTTAAAGATTTATTTATTTATTTTGGAGAGAGAGAGTGAGCGAGCATCTGCCCACATGCAGGAGTTGGGAGAGGGGCAGAGGGAGAGAATCCTCAAGCAGACTCTACACTGAGCAAGGAGCCCAACTCAGGGCTTGATCTCACGACCCTGAGATTATGACCTGAGCCGAAACCAAGACTGAGACCCTCAACTGACTGAGCTATCCAGATGTCCCAACATTAAATACTTTTTTAAAAACATGATACTGCTTCACACCAATCACACTGACAAAACTTAGTAAGTCTGTTAACAACAAGGTTGAGAAAGACAATGAAAAGCAAGAACTCACCTATCTCTGATGGGAGTACAATTTGGAAAGTAAACAAGAAATATCCAATAAACATGAAGAAGAATGCAGTGTGTGGATCCCCACTTCCACTGCTAGAAATTTACCATAACAAAACACTCACACATTTTCAGGAGGAGACACCTACAGAAAAAGACAATTACAGAACTATTTGTGAAAAAAGTAAAGAAATGGCCACACCGCAACAGAGCGCCACCGAACACCTTAGGAACCAGGAAGAAGAAAATAAATATTGGGGAGGCAAATAACAATGTTTAAGGCAAAATGTGTTCACAAGAGTTATTTTATATATTTGTGTGTTTATAATTTTATTGAAATGATATTCTGAATGGTCCTTCCACTCAACCTTGCATTTTTAAGATTTGTCTATATTATACATGAAAATGTAGCTCCTTTCTTTTAATTGTTGGTGCTATTCCATAAAGTAACGGCAGTGAATTTTGACTTTTTTAGCGATTCCTTATTTTGTACCTTAAAAATCATGGAATTAGAAAATAATGGAAAGGTAATAATGATCACAACAACAACAAGGCTGCCATTCATTAAGTCTTTACTACATGCCCTAAATTGTGCTAAGCACTCTAATGATGTCCTTTCATTTAATCCTCACGACCCCACTACACAGTATTTGTCAGTCTCATTTCACAGATGACAATGTGAGTCTTATAGCGTTAAGACACTTGACAAAGGTCACACATTTAACACATTAAGGAGCCCAAGCTTGAGCAGTTCTAACACTGCAGGACCTGCAATGCTAACTCCCATCTTGGGAGTGCATTTCCCTGCTTAATTAAGAGCAGGATATTTTCTATAAGCTTGTAGGTTATTTTGAAAGACCTCCAGGAAATGGCAATCTCAAAGAGAAACAAAATCTGTATTTTAGAACCAACATGATTTTTATACTGTGACGATTCATTAACTCCCCTTTCCTACTGATTCTTCTCATCATATTTGAGATAATCTGTTATGCTGAACAGGCAACTTCTGTGCTTCCTCATTTTATCTCAGCCCAGGCAAGCGCTATTAATAGAAGTTTAGAGAGAGAAGTTTGATTTAAAATGCATCTAAATGCTGATCGGGAATTCCATAGGTTGCATGTTAAGAATCTCTGCTGGCAAACTAAACACTTTAAAGGACTTCCCATCATCAGGTATGAAAGTGGCTGGTCTTCACATTGTGGCCCCGTTCCTGGAGCCTCTTTCATGGTCTGTGTCCTGCTTTCCATTGGAAATCTTTGGGATTTCGTCTATTCTCATGTGATTCCCTCTGTTTAGGATGTCAGCTGCTAGTGGCCATGCTAAACTCCACCACCCATGACTCTGGCCATGGTGGATTGGACCAGGGTGGCATTCAGCTTCAAGCATAACTCATCAGACCAGACTCCCCTGAATTTAGAATTTAGAAGAGAGAGTCACAGAGTCTGGCAGGTATGAGCAGTTGAGCCACTGTAACAGAAACAATCTAGGAAGAAGGCCCCCAGATTCACACTACCAAGGTCACAGATCCAATCTGGCTTCAGTGCTTTCGCAGGCTTTGAGTCAGTTTCCCCCGTGCTTTTAATCTAAGTGAAACAATTGCTACTCTTTCTTTTCTATCCCTCACCTGTCTCCAAAAATACCAGACAACCATTACAAACATTTTCATATGCATTAGCTTCACTGACCTTTACAAGTCAAGGAGGTGGGAATGATGGGAGGGATTTGCCCCATTATCTAGAAGAGGTCACTGAGGTTGGAGAGGTACCCTCTTCACACAGCAAAAGCAGCAATCAGGTTCAACATTCACTACGGACAATCTGCAAGCAGAATGTCGGCCATTCTTACCGATAATCAAGCTTAACTCTCCCCAGAATGATTGGTGATCTGCCAGCAGTGCTTTAGCAAAGATCTATGTTTCAGGGCACTTTTCTTGTGGACTCTTAAATGATTCTTCTGCCAAATGTCAAGACACTGTCCTTGCTTTAACAATAAATGTTTAGTAGTTAACAGATTTTATTATTATTGTATAAGCTTCTCCCCTCTCTTCTCTTCAAATCAAGGGGGAAGCCTCACCCTTCCTTCTAACCCTTTCTGCCAAGGCTAGTATTTACCTTTCACGACCATCCTTGGAAAACCAGGTTGGGTACAGGAGAGAGAAGGGAGCTCCCTGATGCCACTTGCTACTCTTGGAAGGGATAGCAGGGTCAGTAGGAATCGGTTCTGTAGTAAAAGGTTCTAGATACCCAGTAGGACCTAAATGTCAAAAGAGCAGAATTTTTTTTTTTCTTTTGTCCAATTCTATACTCTTAGCCCCTAGAATATTACCTGGCCCATAACAGGTATCAATAAATATTAAGCGACCAAATAACTGAATTCTAAGCATTGCTGAACCAAACCAAAGCAGAATGAAACTTGGAAGAGGTCAGGAATAGAACACTCATTCTGTTACTAAATATTTCTGTTGTTTTAAGCAAGTAATTAAACCTCATTGAGCCCCAACAGACAAATGGAAAAAATGCCACCTAATTAACAGGGACATTGTGAGTCTTAAATAAAATATGGGACTGTGCCTAGTATATGTTCAATAAATATGTGTTGAATGAATGTATAAATGTATGCACACAGAAATCAATCACGCTTTATTAACTCAATTTAATCAGTAGCACCAAATATTTATTTCATAATAACAAAGATGCAGAATAGAAACCTGACCTTAATTATAAATGTCTGTGGACAGAGCTCTTCACTATGCCCCAGTGGCTTTCACAATAAAATGCAAAGTCCTTAGACTTTCACGATCTGGTTTTCGTAGTCCCTGACTGATCGCCTACACTGAGCAGCACCAAACTACTCACAGGTAGCCAAGCCATACTATGCTGTCTCATGTTTCTCTCTTTAAAATACCTTTCTACACTTCTTTCTTGGGTGTCTGCTTTTTAAAGGATAAACTCGCACGTCACCTCTTCCAGAAAGCCCCCTCAGACTGCGCCTTCCAGGCTGGATTACGTCTCATCTTTCCTGTATATATGGAGCCCTTATTCCATCATTACGTTTGCTAACTATGAAAGAGAGAGAGAGTGGTGGGGGAACTATTCATTCTTAGAATACTGTACTAAAATCAAATATCTTCTTGCCTGTTTCCCCCATAAGACTGGGAGTCTTTTTGAGCCAAAAGACCACACACTATTCAACCATGAATTCTAAAGATTCACTGTGTGTCAGAAATGGTAGGTAGGTGCTTCATTAAATTTACTGAAAGATGAAAAAAACACAATGTTTCTCTTTAACTAAGGAAAATTATAGACCAAGCAACAGACTAGATGCTAGATATACAGATATGAACAGATATATGTCCATTAAGTTCATGGAGTTTATAATCTAATAGGGAACATAAATGATAAACATATACTGAATGTGAGTTATTTTGAAAGGGAAGGGATGGGGTGCTGTCAACAGATCACCAAGGAAATTAACTTAGTCTATGGGGGTGATTCTCCAACTTTATAGCTCATAAGAATCACCAGGAATGTTTGCTCCAAATGCAGATGCATTCCCCCCACCTTCTAATTCAATTGTTCTGGAGAAAATCTCTGAAAACTAAATTTAACACCTCCTCCTGCCCCCAACGCCAATATAAGTGGTCTGAAAAATACACTTAAAGAAACATTAACAGAGGATTTCCTCTCCGAGGAAGGTAATTTTCATTTGAGACTTAAGTGGAGAGTATGATTTAGCCAAGCTGGTAAGGACGAGGAATCAATCTGGAGTTTCTGGCCCAGGAAAATTATGTGAAGACCTAAAAAAGAGAGGGAAAGAGAAAATAATGCCCCTAACAGGAAGCTTGAATGATGAATGAAGGGCTGGAGGAGGATGAATGGGTCAGGTGAAAGGCCCGGGTGGCCATGTTTAGAATATGGAACATTAACCTAAAGGCAGTGGGAGATCACAGAACGGCTTTAGGCTTGACCACCTCTCGGTGACTCAGCTACTCCATCCACAATCACACCTATATCACACTCTGTAAGGCTTAAATGGGAGCAGGGCCTGACACAGAGTAAGCATTTAGAAAGTGTTCTATATTATCATGATGGCAAGGTTTGTATTTGGATTGTTTTAAAATCTCCGGTAGAGCTGAGGATGGAGTTCGAATGAAATGAGATGCCGAACAAATTATAGAGCCAAGCAACTCGGTGAGTCTGGGGAAGTCAGGGGCATGAGGCAGTAGCACAAATGCCAAGAAAATAAGCATTACTTATAGAAACAGAAGGTCTCCTAGGAGGAACAGAAGTTTCTCAGACTACAGATACATGAGAGCGAGACAGGACCCGAAATGATTTACGACTGAAACTGGCATGGTAGGCATTTCTTAATTAGCAGAATTAGAAGGTCTTAAAGCTGGCTTTGCGAGAAGAGTGTAATTCCTGTCTTTGAAACTATAACCCATTAAGTCAGAAAGAGATGGCTCAGCAAGATGTGGCCTTAAGTCTAGATCTGACTCTCGGGTTGAGTTAAGCCATTATAATGTTGGCTGATCCTTGAATACGTTCTAAGATTTCTCATCATCACTTCGCCTCAGGTGGATCTCAAGAGAATGCACCTTAGAATTACTAGTGACTCACATCTCTTCACTTGTCATTCCCGTCCTTCTACCTTCTACATGCTCAGCTTACAGACCAAGTGAGTAGTAGCAGGTCCAAATGAACAGCATCCAGCCTTTGGCAGCTCTTACCTAAGAGCATCTTAAAACACTTCCAGGTGGTGCCCTGAGATGCTTAGCTTGGAGAAAGCTGGCCTACTTGCATGGATTTTGTACATCAGAAGGAAATGGGTGATATATTCCATGTTTTCTATCTTCAGTTATATCAGGGGTTATTCACCATGGCTATAACCTAGAGAGGTTTGGTTTTATTTTTGAGATGACGAAGTTCCAGCCATAAGAGAATCCAGGGATTCCAGATGAGAATGAGAATCCAGAGGCTCTCATTTTATAATTAGGGAGACTGGTCCAAGAATCTATTTTCAAAAGCGAGCCAGGTGATTCTAGTATCCAGCCATGTTATAACCACTGAATTATGTAAAGTTTGCTTAAGGCTCTCTTGCTTGCAAGTACAGAAATGCACTCAAAGCACGCAAACTTGGATTCTCAAAGTGCTGAAGCAGGTGACATTCATGAGGAAAGCAGATGTGGTCTGGGGCCGCTATGAAAAACTGGAGAGTACCAGACCCATGCAGAGGAATCATCGCATACTCAGCGACAGCCAATTGTTAGGATGTGGAAATGCTTGTCCCCTGTTGTCAGGGCTTCTCATTTAACAAAAACAGCTAAAATTCTGGATGTTTGTGTTAATGCAAAAATCCCAACACTTAAATGGTGACAAAGAATTTTTAAAACCTCTTATGGGACTTATGCTATAACCTAACACATCACAAAGTCCCAATTCCAAAGATCCTCAGACAACCCACCTGGCACCTGGTGTCCAGCCCTGGTCTTATAATTATGACCAACAGGTAATGTCTTATAATAAATGGCTACCACTCCTCTTGGGAACCAGATGGGCAAGTAGTTTTCAGACAAATATGAGAGAACTTAAATTACCCAAGTACATCCATTTTAAAGAGGCAGGGAAACAGAATGGAGAAACTAGTCTGATGCATTTCCCAAACCAGAGAAACAGAGTGAGAGTTACAGGAAAGGAGATGTTGACTCACTGAAATTCTCCACAAATAGAAGAGCCTTCCTCATGAGGTCTGGTGAATTTGTAGTCACTGCAGCATCCAAGCAGTGGGTGAAAGATCACCTAATGGAAATGTGCCCATATGTGTGCACCTAGTAGCAGGTAATGCCTCTCCGACCCTAATATCCTATGAGTATATGTCCACTATGCCGGGTTATTAAATTATGAATATTCCTGACTCCCCATTCTGTTGAACTGAATGTCTCCTAAAAGAATGTAGAGATTACTTCTCTAATCACACAAGACTGATAGCAGAGGTAATCATGAATAAAGAAGCTCATAGGAATATGTTCTGATATATGCAGGAGAAAACTTGTTTTTAGTGTAGCTGCCTTCGCATTTTATCATGTGCTAATTTTTCCTTAACACCTCTTTTTAAGTCCTGATAATTCCCATCCCCAGAGGAGATCACCAATCTTCCTTTTAAAGGGAGTATCTGTGTCTCAAAGCCAGGCCTTCCAACAGAATGCACAGGGAAGAAGAAGAATCACCCCTGACCAGTCTGTGAGGTTATAGGTCAGGATGGAAGGGAGCTCTCCCTGCAAATAAAAAGATGACCAAAAGCTCTTTGTAATAAAAAGAACGATTTCCAGACCCCATGAGAATTAAGCCAGCTGCATGGTTTCCAAGAGAGAGAATGCAGCCTACCAAACACTCCTGGAGTTCTGAGGATAAAATTGTAATTAAATTTATAATAGCACTAATGATTGAATGCCTCCATGCATTATCTTATTTAATCTTTGCCCCAAACCTTGAGAGTAAGCATGATCATCCCCATTTTATACATGAGTAAAATGAAGCTTAGAAACCTTAATAAAAGGGTGATTTGGAGGCAGAGACCTAGTTTTGTGTCCTGACTCTCCCAGTTACTAGCTACATGATATAAGGAATTTTTCCTAACCTCTCTGAACCTTAGTTCCTCACCAATAAAGGGAGGATAATAATGATAACTACAGAGAAGGAATTCTGTGGGTATTGAATTAAATAAGATTATCCACGCACATAGAAAACTCTTGACAAATATTAGCTGCAATTTTAACTGCCAGTAAATGGCAAAATTAAAACTCTAACTGATGCTCCAATCAGTTTTCTTGGCCATTAGTTTCCCTCACTATGGTTTTATACTCTTCTCTATAGGGAAATATGCTACTTGCTTTATTGGTTCTATCTGGATCTCTTTGACTCAATCAGGGGACCAGACACCTCTCTCTTTGGGACTGACTGACTTACTATTTCTACTTAGTTACAGGACTTTGATACACGTCTTAGCCCCTGATCCATAAATGGATTGATCTCATCTCTGCCCTACACTTACTTCCTGGTAGTATCATTTGTTTCTCACCATCATAATGCTGTAGAACACCACCACAAAATCTCTATGGCACACAACTATAAATATGGATTTGCTGAGTGGTTCTGTTGTTCCAGCCAAATATATCTGGATTGCTCATGAGTCTGTGGTCGGCTGGCATGTGGGCTGGGGCCTGGCTAATGTAGGACGGCTTTACCTGGGATAATTTGGCTCTCCTCCAGATGGACTCTAACCATCAGCAGATTAGCCTGGGCTTCACCTCATGCAGAGCCAAAGGTCCAAAAGAGAACGGAAGCTCAACAAGCCTCTTGCAACCTAGACTCAGAACCGGTACAACATCATTTCACCAGCATTCCATTGACCAAAGGAGTCAAAAGGCCAAGCCAAATTTGGGGGATAGACAAAGAGATTCTACCTTTTGATGAGAGGACCTGTTCTGTCACATTGCAAAAGACATTACAGGAATGGTGCCAATTATGAAATCTACATTGCTCCATCAATGCTTGGAGTTACAAGTTTAGTGGTCAGGCTTTTTTTCCCAAATGGGAAGAGAAAGATCTACTATGAGTCAGTTGAAGACACTGAAAATATTCTCAATCATAAATTTCAAAATCATATTTAGACAATGGATTTTTTTTAATTTTTTTTTTTGAGGGAGGGAGAGAATGTGTGCACATGAGTGGAGGGGGAGGGGCTGAGGGAGAGGGAGAGAATCCCAAGCAGCCTCCACACCCAGTGCAGAGCCAACATGGGGCTCGATCCCATGACCCTAAGATCACAACCTGAGCCAAAATCAAGAGTCCAGCACTCAACCGACTGAGCCACCTAGGTGCCCCTAGGTGATGGATTTTTTAATACTCTTGCTTGAAAGCTATTTGCTCTTCCAAAAGGAGTATCAAGGTACACCTTGATATCTAGTTAGTATCTAGTTAGTACCAAAGTAACTAGTTAGTACCAAAACACTTTTAAGGATCACCTTTTATGTAGGCAGAATGGAAGGAAGTCACAATGGCTTCTGGCCTTTTTAAATTCTACCAGTATCAAAGAATTTTTCCCAGGATTGGGAAGATCAATCTTTCCATTAATCTGGGAGTTTCATTCTCATTCAATTACTTAGTCACCTAGTCCAGGAAGAAGCAGAATGTTATTGGCTTATAATTTCTAGGAACAATCAACACAAATCCATTGGTTTGGGATTATTTGGGGTCAAACATCAACCTAACACCAACATATTCAACATGAAATAACCCTGTAATATATCAGTTCAAAACTTAAAGTAAGTTTTGGTTATGAAAGTTTAATAGTGAAGCAGTTTGAGTCCTGGAACAGGGAGTCCACAGGAAAATTCTCTAATTTCTCAGTTTCCCAAGCAAAATTCATAAAACAGCTACAGACAAATCTGCTTTTAATTTACTAGGGAACATCATAAATTATTCAACCCTCTTGCAGGCTTTTCTTACACCAGTATAAGGTTCAATTCTATTGAGCAAGTATTAGCAATACACCTTAGCGAATGCTTAAGGCTATGTAGAAAAAAGATGCAGTATTCACCCCCCAAAACGTCAAAAGTCCTATACATTGTATTTTCTCAAAATTTATTATAGCTGTTCTTCTATCTCCACCTCCATTAGTTCAGATTCTAGCCATTTTTCACCGGACGATTATAAGACCCCCCAACTGTTCTTTCTGCCTTCAATCATGTCTCTTTACCATCCATCATACACATCACTGCTGGGGTGATCTTAGAAAACGAAAATCTGACCACATTTCTGCAGTACGCAGAAAGCTTCAAAGGCCTCCCGTTGTCTGCAGAGTAAGTCCAAACTTCTCTCCACAGTGTACTAAGCCTTCCATGATTTTCCCTCCAAAGTCCAACCTTTTCTCAGTTTGCCTGACATCTGTCCCATTTCACAATCTATGGTTTTCTTTACTCAAAACTACTGTCCTTCCATGAACATACATCTACACCATGGTCTTTACTCATGTTGATGTCTTCTTCTGGAATTCCTTTCTCTGCCATCCCTCCCCTCTTCCTTCCTTTTCTCCATTCTCTGTCACCTAAAATACATCTTATGTCTCACTGGAGACTCAGCTTTCAGGTATCTCTTCTTAGATATACCCAATGTGTCCTGTTTACATTTCTTTTTTTTTTTTTCTCATTTCATTTTTTTAAAGTCCTCTCTACTCCCAACATGGGGCTTGAACTCAAGACCCCAATATCAAGATTCAGATGCTCTACCGACTAAGCCAGCCAAGCACCCCTCCTGTTTATATTTCTATCATAGCATTTATGTCCAACTATGCTTATCCCTACACTCTACTCAATATATAATAGGATTTCATTTATTCTCATGTCTCCAGCTTCTAGCACAGTACCTGATATGGAATTAGTACCCTAGAATGTTTCTTCAATTAACGCATGGATAAATGGGTTGAATAAAGGAATACATTTGGTGATAGTGAGATACTGTCTTAAATCTGTTGTACTTTCCTATATGCTAAATAAGTAATAGGGTCAGTAAGATGTGAAAGGTTTCAGATGAAGGGAAGGTAGTTCTGAGTTACTATCACAAAAAATATAAAACTTGAACTAGGTCTTAAAAAGTAAGTATGCATTCACATGTAGAGAGAGAACTGGGAAGAACATTCAGGTAGAAGAGAAAGAGTAAGAGCAAAGGTGGAGAAGTAGAAATGTAGAGAGTATTCGGAGCGTGGAAATGTTGGCATTCTACCTGCAGGACGTGAGTGACCTATAAAGGGAAGACAAGTTAGAGTGAGGTTTTGTACATTAAGCTTTTGTAAATCGGAAATAATGCATATATTTACATGAATAATCTACCTCACGCTCTATTTTAGTTTAATTTTGCTATTTTGTTCCTTTTTATATGCTGTATCTCTTTCATACTGGCTGGCATAAAAACCAAGGAGGACTCTAGATTACAGCCTCTGGAATTTAATGAGAATGGAAGAAATTGATAACATTATTCCATTCTCGTTAAGATACTTTACTTCTAAGGGATTAATGTGGGGGGGAGGCCATTTGGTATTCCTCTCGGATTGTTAGCCACCAAATGAGATATCAGGCTGCTAATGGCTTTTACACTCTCTCTCAGATAGCCTGTACATCTCTGACCTTTCAAAGTTTGGTAACATAATTGGTTGGCCATGTTTTTCCTTTCCCTCAGGGGTAGTGAAACTCTCAAAGACAAGTGAGAGAAAGGGAAAGTTCAATATTTGTCCCAAAAAAGAAGCCAATCATAAAAGATCATGGATGGATCAGAATAGGACAAATCTGTCACCACTGCTGGAAAAGCAAGAATTTTCTCAACTGACGGCAAGTCCATCTTATAACTTGCAAAGCCTTGGAAATATGATCCATACATCACTTGACAGCTACCTATTAATGAATGATGTATTTCAGTAAAACATTAATTCGACGACTGAGAGAATGGAGGATATTGAATAATAACATCTTCTGATTACTGTTTCACTCAGGGTAATCATAGTCTCCTTTCTTCTCAATCATTTTGAAAAGTATTATAAACTTCATTCATATATGAAACACTCAATAACTCCTTTGTTGAGTAAGTACTATTTTTCTAATTTCTACAGAAAGAAGATTAATCTTTTTAGTTTGCCTCATGAGTCAGGATTTTATTAGAATATTAGGGGATGAGGTTCTGAAGAATAAATACCACTTTCCATGATTATATATACAGAAAGCAAAGAGATGGAACTTTACAGAGTCTTCCTCATTTAGGAGAAAAGGAGTGCCAGAGACAAAACTTTGTGCTTAAAACTACAAATGACCACTAAACCCATGATATCATTTGGAGCCAAGCACATGCATTAGGGGTTTGAGTTAGATGATTTTCAGGTACTTGAGACTGAACAGCATTAAGAAAGGAAAGAGGGGAATGTGATGGGTCATGCAATTCAACAAGCAAAATCCAGGTCCACCTAATGTGGCTCCTACAAAAAGCCCAAGTAAAAGTGAATGGAGCTGTCTAAGGCCTTCTTTCAGAAGGAAATGCAACCATCCCCCCTAGATGGCAATGTTTACTACTATTTAAATAGAAATTTGATCTTGTTTTAATATGGTCTTACACTACTTAGGAATGTAGGTACCTGGAAAAACAGAGCCATCCATTCTGGATGTTTTTATTGGAAAGTAAATTTTCTCCTTCAAATAAGACTTTCCTAATCCTTATGTATGGGTCTGAGGTTCATGGGATGCTGGGGCAGATATAAGGACTCTCTTTAACTCAGACATGTATTTCTTAAACTCTCATAGATTAGACTCTGGGACAATTGTATCAAGTTACATACGCATCTGTGGAAGATTGTATTTACCAAAGATGGCCCCCAAAACATCTCCCATCCCAGTCTCTTCTTACAGTGTAACTATGATACGCCCATCTAGTCACAGGGTCTGCAGTCCCTCACCTTAAACCTAAGCAAACTGTTGGAACTGCCTCGTAGGTCCCAGCCAACAGCTACACCCCTGACACATGAGTAAAGAAGTCTCCAGATGATTCCAGATCCCAGCCTTTGAGTCATTCCAGCTGAACCCCCAGACATCATGGAAAAAAGACAAGCTGTCATCGCTGTATCCTATCCAAATTCCTGACCCACTGAATCAGGGAGCATGACAAAATGGCTGGTTCCCCCATTAAATATGGGGTGTTTTTTTTATTCAGCAATAGATAACTAGAACGATTTCAAATCTTAATCACAATCTTTCACATAGCCTTTCTATAAATATATATTTAACAACTACCATGGCCCGGGTACTGTGCTAGGCACTGGGCTGAAGAATATCAAGAAGACAGATTCATTAGCTATCAGATGCAAAAGAAAAACAAGATAATTCCAAATGTTTGGACTTTTAGGATATTGCCTCTAGGATTCATGTATATACTCTTCACCCATTCTCTTCAATTGGCTAACTGCTGCTCATGAAGCAGGTTTCAGTGTAGATATCACTTCTTGGCAGAAAGCCAAAGCACCCTTCATGTAACCTCATGGTTCTCAGCTGGGTACAATTTTGCTTCTCCCCTCAGAGGACATCACACCATGTCTGAAGACATTTTGGATTGCCACAACCTAGGGGAAGAATGAGACTGGCATCTAGTGGGTAGAAGCCAGGGATGTCTCTGAACATAATGTGCAGGACAACTCCCGTAACAAAAAATTAACTGTCCCAAGTGTCAGTAGGGCTGCTATGGAGAGACCCCAATTTAACCCACCATAGCATTTATCATATTGCATTTTATTTGCAGGGTTCATGCACCTGGACAACAGGAGCATGTCTTGATTTCCATTCCATGCGCCTTGTGTACCTGGTACTCATTAAATAGATGGTAAAAATGAAATGACTGGCTGAAAGAATAAATGACAATATTAATTATATACAAGCGAAGGAAGCAAAAGCAAGATCATAGAAACTTTATTGTTAATAAAATATTTTTTAGATTGTCTAGTTAAAATGTTTACAGTTTACAAAGTACTTTAAAACCACTGTCACGCATGATCCAACAACATAGCTTGACAACAGAATATAAAGTATTAATCCCATTTTTACAAGGAAGGCATCAATTCGCAGAGGAGTTAAGAGGATGGCAAATGTAAATGACACAAAATAATCTAGCGTTGGAGGTTTCTTACAAAGCCTTTACTGCTTTGTAACAAGATTTTAGGCACTTAGAAATAACTAGTTAGCTGCGGAGTGGACATTACACTATTTTATACTGCCAAAGAAGAGGACTTTTAGCTTTGGGCAATCAAAACCCCATGAACAGTCAACTTCAGCTAACAAAGGCAACCAAGTGCCATTAAGGAAAAGAGAGTCGTTGACTCTTGGTAGAGTTGGCCTAATAATACAGTGCAATTATGAAATAAGGTGTCACTTCACAATTCCCTTACAGGTAGCTCAAAGGCACCAGGGACACATCCTAGGTAACGATGAAAATAAAATGTTCCCTATTAAATCTCAAATCAGCCAGTTTCCCTACCGACGTGGAACACAGACTATATAGCAGGGAGATTTCCAAAGCAAATTTCCTGGATTTCAAAAAACTCTGCAACTTGTTAGCTATATTTCTTTGGGAAAATATCTTAACATTTATATATGTGCCTTAGTTTCCTCAACTGTAAAATGAGGACAATAATTATAACCTATAATTCGTAGGATTATTGAGACTGTGAAACGTGTTCATACATATAAGACATTTGGAATGGTTCCTGAAATGGAGAAAATGCCCAATAATTTCCCTCCCTCCCCCCTCCCTCCATTCCCTCCTTCGTCCCTCCCTCCCTCCCTCCCTCTGTTCCTTCCTTCCTTCCTTCCCTCTCTCTCTTCTTCTCCTTCTTCTTCCTCTTTATCATCATCATTATCATCATCATCATGATTTCTGTATGCTTTCTCATGTAAAGAATTTTTCCTGGAGATAAATAAGCCACATCAATATGCTATATGTGTCTCATATAAATTAAATATCTATTTAAAAACATACATAACTCCTTTGACTAATGTAGTGAAAATTTATATTTCTTGGCTCCCTGTGATGAAGAAAAACAGCTATTTTGAGGTGCTGCTTAGGCATTTTACATATGCAACTCTGCTCATATCGAGAGTCTGGACATTAAGATAAGGACCTAAACTTAGGATTCCCACCACAAATTCCCCCCTTTGCCTTTCCCAGGGCACCTTTTAAAATAACCACTTTGAGTTGAGTCTACAAAATGTTAGTGCCCAGCTGCCTTGTAAGTAATAGGTGCTTGCTGCCCTGCTCTCTACCTCCTGCTGGCTCATAACATTGGTTGGAAGACCGCCCTGCCCCCAGCTCACTGTGCCCTGTCCCCTGTCACATCCCCGCCTCATTTCTAGGATCAGTAAGTAATAAATTTTGTGACTAATACTTCCTTTGTGTGGGTGTACTGAAATTATGCCTTCACTCAAAAGGACCCCAGGGTTTTCACTTCCCTAAAGTGGGAGCTCAGGTGTCAAGAGAACTAGAACTACCTGCAGACCCCCCTATGGATGGTGAGTGCCTCTTCATTTAGCAGGTGATAATCCACATACTCTTAATCTATACACCAATTATGGGTCCCCCAACACACTCTCTAGCATCCTATTCAACTCAGCCTCTTTGGTAACAAACCAAATTCTTTGGGGGAATTTCCTCACTCACATGTTGTACAGTTTTGGTGAGACTGTGTATTAGGTGCTCTGTTCTCTTTTCAACATGGGTGGGTACTGGATCCAACTTTGACTATGGCCTCTCTCTCTCTCTAGGAACTCTGAATCTTGAAAAGAAAGATATAAATACCCAGAGACTAGAATATATTGATTATGGTGACAGCTATACGATGAAACTGTCAAATAAGTAATCCCTGCTACTTAAACTTTGAAAGACATCCTGGTACCTGGCTATATGAGCTTGCCAGGGTGCTGTTAAAAAATACTACAGAGTGGGTGGCTTAAGCAACAGAAATTTATTGTCTTATAGTTCTGGAGCCAGAAGTCTGAGATCTAGCCTTTGGTATTGTCAGTAATGCTTGGCACTCTTTGGCTTATAGACCCAACATTGGGTCTTTGATGTTCTTCCTTGGGATGGCTGTTTTCTTCACATGGTGTTCTTTCATAAGGATACCAATCATATTGGATTAGAAGCCCACCCTACTCCAGTATGACCTTGTCTTAATTTAATTAAACTGCATGGCCTTCTTTCCAAATAAGGTCACATTTTGAGGTGCTGGGTTTAGCACTTCAACATACGAATTTCAAGAGGATACAGTTCAACCCATTACACTGGCCTCTTCCAACCCATGGTCTATGACCGTCCCTGTTTATTCTGTGAGCTGCTTAATTTTCTTCCAATAAAATTATTTCCTTCTTAAGTTACCCAAAGTCCATTTCTGTTGCTTTCTATCAAAAAACTCTAACTATCCTAAGTCATACTGCAGATCAATTCAGTCCCAGTGAAATTGCTTTTTTTTTTTTTTTTTGGTAGTTTATTGTTCAAAGTAAAATTGATACTTTTTTATACTATCTAGAATGATCTCCCACTGTGAGAGAAAAAGATACCATCAGGTAGCTTAAAATTATTGAGGCAATCCTGAAGAAATACATAACTAATTGTAACAAAATAAGAAGTAAAAAATAGGGGCAAAACTAAATGAATACAATTTTTCATATTTCCGATTGAGAACAACTAGTCATGTTAATATTTTAAAGAAGGAAATAACATTGGGAAACTGAGTATCTTATGGATTGTTGGTGGCATTCAAATTAGTGCAAACTTTCTGGAGGACAACATAATAGTATTTTATACAATCTTAAAATGTGTACCCTTCACCCTTGCAAATACATTTCTAGGAATCTATCCTATGATAGTACTTGTGTATGTGGTCAAAGGTATTTATACAGAATGTTCTTAGCAGTTTTGCTAACAATGGTAAAATACTGTAAAAATACAAATATCCATCACATATTAAAAAGTTTAAAATTAGGTAGATTTATATGTACTCCTATGAAAAGGCATTCTAGGTTTCAAGTGAAAAAGTTGAAGAGTGTTCTGTGCAATGAATTTCTATTATTTTAAAATGAGAAAAAGTGTATAGGCATGTGTACCTATATATACGTATATTTAAATATATCTAGAGAGATAGGTAATAATAAGCCAAAACTGTTAATAGTTTCATTGAGAGAGTGGAAATTGTTACAGGAATGCAATGGAAATCTTCCATACTTCAATCTATCTATTTCTGTTCATTGTTTTTACAAAGCACATGTATTAGTTTGGCCTAACAAATAGATCGGTATTTTTCATACCTGAAAAATGTAGAGAGCTCTTTTAGGAGAAATTCTCATTGCCTTGTTTTCCAGTCTTACCTATGTTATATTAATTATAATATTGTGTAGATGTAGATGAAGTAAAACTAGGCATTAACTCATTAGACTAAGTAAATTAAATGTAAAACTAAAAATAAGGTAAAATTTTGTCTAAATTGGAGTGAAAAATTGGTACTGGAACATCAGCGTTGGGTTTAATAGCAAGGGCAAACAATGAACTGTACCACCCAGATTGCCCTTCAAGAAAGGACATGCTGACCAACTGTGGGACCACAGGCTCCAGCTGTCACCTTCTTCAAGGTCTACCTCTGCTGCAGCTTTCTGGCCAAGTCCTGCGTCTCCTGGAGCAGCCTGCATCTGGAAACTGCAAGGTGGAACTATAAAGACCCTCCATATCAGCTTAATGTAGGACAGCCCTCCAAGCAAGGCTCACCCCAGAGCTTCCTGCCAGGTTAGGCTGAGATTTTATTGGTCTGCCTCAGAGTTCAGTTCCTTATTCTACCCAATCCTGTCCTTCCCTCCGTTCTTTCACAGATATTGATCTCAAATAAACATCTTGCACCCCAAGCTCTCCGCTTCCAGAGAATCTGATCTGCAACACAGCAAAAACAGAGTCTATGCTTCTATATGTTTGTCCTGACAACACTAACACCAGGAATGAATATTTAATGAACAGAACAAAACAGTATTGATAACCTCCAACCTATATTTGCCCATCTTCAACTGGAGCCATGCAATAAAAGCAAGGGCAACTTGTGTGCTTAAGAATACAATTCTTTTTATCCTCCTTCCATTCTTCAATAAGCTATGCAGCCGTACCTAGTAATTAAAAGTGCCAGCAGCTCATCTTCCCATTATGCAGAACAGAAAATCTTTAATGAAATATTAGATGAAAGAATATCCAGGGCAACCGAAAGCTCTGCAAAGCATAAACAATTGCTGGGTTAAAATATTGCACTAAACAGGCAGTTATTTCAATGAGGCATTGTACCAGCTACCAATTATTTCATAAAACATTGCACACAACATGGCCGATAATTCAGAAACACACCTCACAGGATAATTATTCAAGGCCGTTCAATAAATGTTTACTCCAAACCGGCAATTATTTCTTTAACAATGATGATACATTCAGAAGAAGTTTGCAAAACCTGTCATAAATAGATACGCTGAAGGAAACCTATGCCTGTAACCAGAGTTTCAGATTCAAAGGCTTTTAAGAAGGTAAGCATAAATGAAAAAAAAAAAATCTGTTTTTGCTAAACAAGCCATTTCCCCTGTATTTTTTCATCTCTTCAATTCATTTATTCACGAAATACGTGTCACCTACTTTATAACCTGCGCTGCTGGGACAAAGAAAAAAAATTGCTGTGCTCAAGGAGGAGCTTACAACACACAAAGGATGACGTGATGAGTGCTGCAAGGACGTGTGCCAATGCCCATCTCTCTCTCCAACTCCTCCCCTACCACTCTTCCCTCCTCTCCAGCCACTCTGGGACGGTTCGCTTTTTCTCAGCTCTCCAAATCGGTCTCTAATTTAGGCCATTTGCCCCAGCTGTCTTCTCTGCCTAATAGCTGTGCTATCCAACGGGGTAGCCACTGGCCACATACGGCTGCTGAGTCCTTGACGTGGGGTTACTCCAACTGAAATGTGCTGGGAGTGTTGAAATATTCACTAGATTTTGAAGACTTTGTACAAAAAAAAATTATATAAGATACTCCACCAATAATTTGTTAATAAAATTGTATGACAATGTTTTAGAAATATTGGCTTCCACAAAATACATTATTCAAATTGATTTTACCTGTTCCTTTGTTTTTAACGTGGCCACTAAAAAAAATTAAAACTACTTACATGCCTCGCATTATATTTCTATAGGACAGCTCTGGTCTAGAACATGCCGACCTATTCTCACTTTCTTCTTGGCATTCTGGTGTCTGCTCGCTGTCCTCTTCTCAAAGAGGTTTTCCCTGACTACCATTCTAAAGAAGACACACCACTTTCACCTACTCAGTCACTCCCACATTACTGCATTTAATTTTTTTTTTTATGGTGGTAAGACACACATAACATGAAATCTATTCTGTTAATGTCTTGAAGCACAGCCTACAGTATTACAGGCATACCTAATTTAACTGTGCTTCACTTTATTGCACTTTGCCGATACTGCAATTTTTACAGATTGACGTTTTATGACAACCTTGCATCAAGTAAGGCACCATTTTTCCAACAGCATTTGCTCACTTCATCTCAGTGGCCCATTTTGGTAATTCTCACAATATTTCAAACTTTTTCAGTATTATTTTATTTGTTATGGTGATCTGTGATCAGTGATCTTTGATGTTACTGTTGTCATTGTCTTGGGGCTCCATAAACCACACCCATGCCAAATGGCAAACTTAACCAATAAATGTGTGCTCTGTTTCCCCTACCAGCTTTCTCCTCTTTTCCCTTCTCCTCAGGCCTCCCTATTCTGAGACACACAATATTGAAATTATTAGGCCAATTAATAACCCTATAATGGTCTCTAAGTATTTAAGTGAAAGGGAGAGTTGCACATCTCTCACTTGTAAATCAAAAGCTAGAAATGATTGAACTTGGCGAAGAAGGCATGTTAAAAGCCAAGACAGGCTGAAAACTAGGCCTTTTGTGCCAAGCAGTTAGCCAAGTTGTAAATGCAAAGGAAGAGTTTTTGAAGGAAAATAAAAGTGCTACTCCAGTGAACACATGAATCGTAAGAAAGCAAAACAGCTTGATTGCTGGTATGGAGAAAGCTTGAGTGGTCTGGATAGAAGATCAAAACAGGCAGAACATCCCCTTAAACCAAGGCCTAATTCAGGGCACAGCCCTAACTCTCTTTAGTTCTATGAAGGCTGAGGGAGATGAGGAAGCTGCCAAAGAAAAGTCTGAAGCTAGCAGAGCTTGGTCTCCCAGATTTAAGGAAAGAAGACATCTCCATGACATAAAAGTGCAAGGTGTTGCAGCAAGTGCTGATACAGAAGCTGCAGCAAATGTTCCAGAAGATGTAGCTCAGATAATCCATGAATGTGGCTACACGAAACAACAGATTTTCAGTGTAGACAAATATCCTTCTATTGGCAGAAGATGCCATCTAGGACTTTCACAGCTAGAGAGGAAAAGTGAATGCCTGGCTTCAAAGCTTCGAAGGACAGGCTGACTCTCTTGGTAAGGGCTAACACAGCTGTGACTTTCAGTTGAAGCCAGTGCTCATTTACCATTCTGAAAATCCTACGGCTCTTAAGAATGATGCTAAATCTACTCTGCCCGTGCTCCAAAAATGGAACAACAAAGCCTGGATGATAGCGTATCTGTTTACAACATGGTTAACTGAATCTTTTAAGCCCACTGTTTAGACACACTACTCAGTTTAAAAGATTCCTTTCAAAATATGACTGCTCATTGACAATGCACCTGGTCACTCAAGAGGTCTGATGGAGATGTCCAATGAGATTAATGTTTTCATGCCTGCTAACACAGCATCCATTCTGCAGCCCATGGATCAAGGAGTCATTTCGACTTTCAAGTCTTATTATTTAAGAAATACATTTTGTAAAGCTATAGCTGCTTTAGACAGTGGTTCCTCTGATGGATCTGGGCGAAGTAAATTGAAAACATTCTGAAAAGGATTCAGTATTCTAGATGCCATTAAGAACATCTGTGAGGCATGGGAAGAGGTCAAAATATCAACATGAACAGGAAGTTCCTTCTGTTTAGAAGTTTATTCCAATCTTCATGGACAACTTTGAGGGGTTTTAGACTTCAGTGGAGGAAGTAACTGGAGATGTGGTAGAAATAGCAAAAGAACTAGAATTAAAAGTGGAGCCTGAAGATGTGACTGAATTGCTACAATCTCGTAACAAAACTTGAATGGATAAGGAGTTGCTTCTTATGGACAAGCAAAGAAAGTGGTTTCTTGAGATGGAACCTACTGCTGGGGAAAATGTTGTGAAGAGCGTTGAAATGACAACAAAGAATTTAGAATACTACATAAACTTGGTTGATAAAGCAGAAGCAGGGGTAGATAGGGTTGACTCCAATTTTGAAAGAAGTTTTGTGGGTAAGATGCTATCAAACAACATCACATGCTATGGAGAAATCATTCCTGAAAGGAAGTCAATCGATGCAGCAAACTTCACTGTTCTTATTTTAAGAAGTTGCCATAGCCACCCTACCCTTCAGCAACCACCACCCTGATCAGTCAGCAGCCCTCAACATCAAGGCAAGACTCTCCACCAAAGATTACAACTGGCTAAAAGTTCAGATCATGATTAGCACTTTTTAGCAATAAAGTATTTTTTAATTAAGGCATGTTCATTGTTTTTTAGACATAATGCTATTGCACACTTTATAGATTATAGTATAAACTTAACTTTTATATGCATTGGAAAACCAACCTTACCACTTCTATGTTTCAGGCACTGTGCTAGTTGCAGAGAGATACAGAAGTGAATAAGGTTAACCTGGCTCTCACTATTAAGCAGCTTACAACCTAGATGGGAAGACCAATGGTTATGTAATTACATAAAAAATTACTTAATTATAATTTTGATGAGTGCTAGGGTCGGCAATGTGTCTAAGGAGTCAGAATACGTTTGCATGGGTAAGCAAGATTTATGCTAAGACATGACGGATGAGGGAGTTAGCCTGAACAAAGCCCTAGAGAGATGGGGACAAAGGGAAATTCAGAGAAACCCAAGTAACTCAGTTCTGCTGCAGCATAAATTATGTATGTGAAACAGAGTGGCTAGCAGAAATGTAGGTAAATTTATAGATAGCATAATTTAAGCTATATAAATATATGTTGTTGTAGAATAAATAATTCAACAATGACTTTAAACTTTGAAGTCAATGCCACATGACACCAAGCCAAACGTGGAAGTTAGGAGTACCAGATTGAAATGAACACTGACTATCTTTAAGTGGAATTTTAATCACCTTAAAAATCTGATCAAATAATCAAATTTATTTTTAAAAGTTCAGAAAATATCACTAAAAGGAAGTTAATGTTATTCCTGTTCCCACTTTCCAAAGATCAGTACCAGTAAGATTTTGGTTCACATACCTTGACTATTTTTTCTATATGTATATACACATAGATTTTACAAAATGGCTGAATATAAATGACCATTCTCATGTACTTATGGGCACCTCTAAAAAAAGAAGGACCAAGACTCTAGAAGACTTGTAACTAACTCTCATTTTTCTAGGAACATAAATAAATTTTAGAATCTGTTTTTTAAGAATTAAATTCTCCCCTAAAATTTAGAAAGTAAAATTAGTAGTTTTCACCACGTTCCCACAAAACCAGTAGTGTTACAGAAAGTTCTTTGATTTAAAATCAAGGAAAGATGCTATTCCTCCTTGCAGATATATGGCCAGACACTTACTATGAAGTCTTACTATAAATAATTAAACATAAGCCACCAATGCCCCTAGTAAAATATATGAACCAAATATATTTATGGGATGCAGTACCTAAGCTGATTATCATGTGCTTATTCCCTTACCTAATCAAGACTGGTTTGTAATTCAAAACAAATGTCACAATCTTTAGAGCAAAGGAAAATTAATGAGCATGAATAGTCTATAACTCTAACTTAAAAAACTTTTAAACCAGGCCAATCAAACCATTCTCAATCAAATCACAATCTCCTAAAAATTGAACACTTTGGGAACCAAAATAATAAAGTTCTTGATAATTTGCTATATTTTATTCTACTCAAATATGTCAAAAAAAAAAAAAAAAAAAACCCACCACAGTTTATAACCCCAGACTTTCTTTCCCTATTAACTATAACATTTCTCAGTCTGGCAACTATAGTAGATTAAAAGCCCCCATTTTTCACCCATCCCTGTATTCATACACTTTGCCATGTAACTTTGCAGTACTCTTCTAGTCTGGATGGGATGCTCTGCTTCACCCCTTGACACTGGCTCAGTCATGTCAACAAGCAAATGTGAATCCAGTAGAGGCTTGGAAAAGTGCTGGCATGTTTTAGTTTGCTCTGTTGATTCTCGTGATTGCCACAAACACATGCTTGAGCTAGCTTGCTCCATTCATTCCAGCCAAGACTATCCTAGATTAGCCAATAACCAGATGATGCCCAGGTGGGCAAGTGAGCCCAACCCAACCTTAAAGAACTGCCAAGCCAATTCCAGACTGAACTGCCAACCTCCAGACTTGTAAGCAAAATAAAAAATGATTAAATTGTTTTAAACCACAGATCTTTGGAGAGATGATGCAAAACACAGCATTACTGAGACAATAGACAATTGACAGACACAGCAATCATACGGTAACAAATATCTTCCCTAGTAGCATTATCTTCACTTCTCAAAATAAGTCAGAGTACATTAAAGAAGGCAATAACTAACTAAATAAATAAGAATTTCCTTCTTTTTTTTTTTCTAATTAAATTTTCTCCAAAGAAATACCTTGGTCATAGATTACAATTCCCCATAGTAAAGCCTTTGTAATTGTTACAAGTCATAGTATTTTGATCATTTCCAAACTTCCATAGTGAGTGTACAGGAAGAGAAAAAGAGCTTATTACTCCTTTCAGACTGGTAAAGTTACTTTTAACAATTACTGTTCTTCCCAGTTGGTTTTCTTTAAAATTAAAAACAACACTTCTGGTCATCAGTGTGAGGTTAGAATTATCCAGATACATGCAATGGAGAGATGTTTGGAACAACTATTTTAACAAATTTATATAAAGACATTCTAAAAAGTATTATACTATTATGGCACCATTACAATCTATGGGAACAGTAAAGAACCTAAGTAGAATCAGCAGTATGGAGGCTCTAACAAGATGAAGTTTATCAGGAATAAATGTCATATTTTGTGCTTGGGATTAATTAATCACCTATACTTATAAAGTATGGTGTGGGAGAGATGTAACTTAGCACACCAATTACTTAAAATTCAATTATAGTTAACAACACAAAAAGCATGGGGGAGTAGATGAAATTAAGTTGAATTGAGTTTCCAGCATTGCCTGAGAAAAGGAGAGCACTCCTTTATAATTGACAACAATAAGTCAAAATGCATGTTGTAATATAGCCACTAAATGTAAGTAAAAAATGTGTAACTAGGGCGCCTGGGTGGTTCAGTCAGTTAAGTGGCTGCTCCTCGGCTCAGGTCACGATCCAGCATCCTGGGATCGAGCCCCACATCAGGCTCCCTGCTCAGCTGAGGGCCTGCTTCTTCCTTTCCCTCTGCCTGCCTGCCTACTTGTGCTCTCTCTCTATCTCTCTGTCAAATAAATAAAATCTTTAAAAAAATTTTTTTTAAATTAAAAAAAATGTGTAACTAATAAGCTAATAAAGGGAAAATATGGAATTAAAACATCTGGTTAGTCCACAAGAAGGCAAAAGTGGAAAGAAAAATAAAGTAGGTGAGACAAATTAAAAAAAACAAATACTAAAATTAACAAAAACCCCCAAATACGTCAATGATTCCATTACATGTAAGAAAACAGAATTCTCCAATTAAAAAGTAAAGATGACAGACTAGATATGAGAAAAATGGCTTGTAAAAATCACATCTTAAATATAAAGACACAGAAAAGTAAGAATTAGCATAGAAGAAGATATGCACCAGACATCTCTACCCACAAGACAGCAAAACTCATAGCAAAAAAAAAAATGAATTTTAAGGCAAGAACCACTTCTAGAAATAAAGGCAGTAGGGTGGAGTGTGGAAAAGGATATTCACTGGTAAAAGGACCAATCTGCCATGAAGATAAAACAATAAAAAGTATATGAAAGAAATAACAGAAGAACAGGTTCCAAATACATAAATAAAAATTGAGAGAAATAAAACAAGAAATTAGATAATTTTCAATCATGGCAGAAGACTTTTATATACTTCTTTCAGTAACTGCTAGAAAAAGCAGAAAAAATTAGTAAGAATATATATAAAATCTTGGGGGGCCTGGGTGGCTCAGTCAGTTAAGCATCTGACTCTTAGTTTCAGCTTGGGTCATGATCTTGGGATCCTGGGATCAAGCCCGGCGTTGGGCCCTGCACTCAGCAGGGAGTCTGCTTCTCTGTCTCTCTCTCCCTCTCTCCCTTTGGCCCTTCCACAACTCATGCTTTCACTCTAAAATAAATAAATAAATCTTTTTAAAAAAAAGAAAAGCTATATATAAAATCTTAACAATATGGTTAAGAAACCTGACATTATTAAAATTTATAGACATCACACCAAACAGTGATAGAATACACATTCTTTTCCAAGTGTGCATGGAACATTTGTCAAAAAGTAAAACTGTAAAATGAGATTCAAAAAATTTCAAGAAATTTATATCATTTGAAATATGCTCTCAGACCAAACTGAAATTTAAGCTAGAAATCTGTAACACAAAGTCAACTAGAAAAATCACAATTACTTAGGAATTATGCAAAACCTTTTAAATGACCCATGTAGCAAACAGGAAATCATAAAAGAAATCTAAAAATATTTGTAATTTAATGAAAATGAAAATATAACAAAGCAAATCTTGAAAGATTCAGCTAAAGTAGTACATATAGGAAAATTTATAGTCTTTTTTTTTTTTTTTTTAAGATTTTATTTATTTATTTGAGAGAGAGAATGAGAGACAGCACAAGAGGGAAGAGGGTCAGAGGGAGAAGCAGACTCCCCGCTGAGCAGGGAGCCCGATGCGGGACTCGATCCAGGGACTCCAGGATCATGACCCGAGCCGAAGGCAGTCGCTTAACCAACTGAGCCACCCAGGCGCCCGGAAAATTTATAGTCTTAAAATATATAAATAATAAAGTTTAAAAATCAATAATCTAAATATATATATTACAAAAAGTGATAAAATAATAGCAAATTAACTCCAACAAAGCACAAAATAATGAATAATAAATATAAGAACACAAACTAATAATAAAGGTAAACATATAACAGAGAAAATAAACAAAGCCAAATGTAGTTCCACGTAAAAACTAACAAAGATGATTAACAGTTAACAAGATTAATTTAAAAAAGCATAAATTACCAACATCAAGAATGAAAAGAGGTCATTGCTTCAAATCTATACACACTAAAAATAAGAATATATGATAAATAACCTTATTAAAATATCCTTATAGTTTGTAAACTTCCCTTTAGGTATATTATACTTGAACAAAAAGTTTACTTTCAAAAATGAAGAAAATATTTAAATTATCATGGTGCTCAAGCAGCACACTGCTTCCCTACTAACCCTTAAATTCTCAAAGGCAGGCACTGTGCATTATTATTTTTATCACTAGTTATAAGAGGACAGGGAAAATATATTCTTATTAAAAATATTCTACGGTGCTCGCTTCAGCAGCACATATACTAAAAATATTCTACTGCCGCTATTTGCAGAAGACATAGTTTTATATACAGAAAATTCTACACTAAAGACTCTGCCATAAAGTTGTTAGAACTAGTGAACAAATTCAGTAAAGTTGCAGGATACAAAATCAGCATGTAAAAATCAAGTTATGTTTCTAATACTAACAGCAAACTATCATAAAGAAAAATTAAGAAAACAATCCCATGTACAATTGCACCAAAGGGAATAAAATATCTAAGCATAAATTTAACCAAGGTGGTGAAAGATCTGCATCCTGAAATCCATAAGGCGTTGAAGAAAATTTGAAGAAAACACAAACAAATGGAAAGTTATTACATGCTTATGAATTGGAAGAATTCATGTGTTAAAATGTCCATACTACCAAAAGGAATCTACAGATTTGATATAATTCCTATCAAAATCCCAAAGGCATTTTAAAAGAAATAGAACAAACAATCCTAAAATTTATATGGAACCACAAAAGACCCTGAATAGTCAAAGCAATCTTAAGAAAAATTAAGCTGGAAACATCAAACTTCTTGATTTCAAACTATAGTACAAAACTGTATTAATCAATATTATGGAATTGGCATAAAAACAGACACACAGATCAATGGAATAGAACAGGGAGCCTATAAATAAACCCACACATAGATAGTCAACTAACTTATGACAAAGGAGCCAAGAATATACAATAAAGAAAGAATAGTTTCTTCAATAAATTCTGGTGGAAAAACTGGATAAGCCACATGAAAGAGAATGAAACTAGACCCCTCTCTTACACTATACACAAAAACGAACTCAAAATGAATTAAAGGCAAGAACTTAAGACCTGAAAAAAAACTCCTAAAAGAAAACATAGAATGTAAGCTCTTTGACATGTCTTGGCAATGATTTTTGGGCTTTGATACCAAAAGCAAAGGTAACAAAAGCAAAAATCAACAAGTGGCACTACCTCAAACTAAAAAGCTTCTGCACAGCAGAGGAAACCATCAACAAAATGAAAAGGCAACCTACAGAATGGACGAAAATATCTGCAAATCATATATATGATAGGGGGTTTATATCCAAAATAGATAAAGAATGCATACAACTCTATAGCAAAAACAAAAAAAACAAAAAAAAAAACAAATAGGTGGATTAAAAAATGGGCACCAAATAGACATTTTTCCAAACAAGACATCCAAGCAGCCAATAGGTACATGAAAAGATGCTCAATGTCGCTACTCATGAGAGAAATGCAAATCAAAACCACAATAAGAGATCACCTCATACCTGTTAGAATGCTAAAATCAAAAAGACAAGAGTTCACATGTGTCGGTGAGGATGTGGATGAAAGGAACCCTTGTCTGCTATTGGTGGGAATGTAAATTGGTCCAGCCAATATAGAAAACAGTATGGAGCTTCCTTACAATTTTAAAAAAGAACTATCAGATGATCCAGCAATCACACTTCCCCTTTAGTTATATATCCAAAGGAAATGAAAACAGGATATTTAAGAAATATCTGCACCCCCATTCTCATTGCAACCTTGTTCACAATAGCCAAGATATGGAAACAACCTACATGCCCACTGGCTGATGAACAGACAACGTTGTGGTATATGTGTACACAATGAAATACTGTTCAGTCATGAGAAAGAAGGAAATCTTGCCGTTTGTGGTAACATGGAATATAGATGCAGTGGCAGTATCATAGCCAATGAGGTTTATCTGAGGCGCGATCATTGCTAATTGAAAACTATAGATGTAATGATTCTGTATCACATTTCATTCATCACTGTGTCCCCAACTGTCTGTCACAGCCCACGGTACAGCATTAGGATTCAACAAATATGTATTAAATAATTAAATGTATTGCTTTGTGTACCTGTACTGTTATGTTAATTTCTAACACTGAATGTCACTACATTCATAACATTTAGTTTGAAAATTATAGAATGAAAATATTTTAATAGTCACATACTTGCATATTTATTTTTATAAGCAAAAATATCTGTTCATCTAATAGTACTTAACAAAATTTCTGAATCTGTTAAATAATTAAATTATCTGGGAAAGAACAGAGACTATATTCTGGTATTACACCCAAGTTCAAGGTTGAGTTAATTTATCAATCCAACCATGTAAATATATAGCATTCGTGATGGTAGTGAGACTTCCAAAGAAACCTAAAAGTAAATTGAATAAACTTATTTTTTATAAGATTTCAAAGATTATATGCCTAATGTATATCTTTAGAGTTTTGCCATCACTGTGAGCAGAAGTCATACAGTGATTAACTTATTTTAGAAATAAGTCATATACATACATATATACATACACATACATATATATGTATGCCCAGATATACAAATATATTTGCCTTAAATAAAGTTAATGCATGGACAAAAATTAATTTACAAAACAAATTAGAGACTGACTATTCACATTTCTAAGCTTTACTGTATGGTTCATTTAAATAAGAGGTAGTCCCAGGTCACTTAACAATGACTCATTTGCTTCAGAGTCAGCTTTCCAGAAATACTGTCCCAGTACCAGAGGTGTGCAAGTGGAACTGAAGTGTTATTGGGGATAAGATTCCTTTTCTGAGCAAGTGAAAAGGAGCAATTTCCCTTTGATTCTTGGATTCTATTATCGTTATGAAGCTCCTTGAGGGCAGATCCTGTATGCTGGACACACAGCAGGACTTTAAAAATTACCAGTCAGAATCAGCAAACTGGATGTTTATGTGAATCACCTTGTAGTTATGTTGTGAAATAGTGCTTTAAAATCTGTCAATGTGCTGTTCTTTTTTTTGTACTTCCTGCTATTCAGGAGAGACCTCCACTGCCTAAGGAAGAATTAGGATGTTGGAGGTGGAAAGCATAGAGAAAGGAAGTGTCACTATTCAGCATCTGACTTCCAAAATAGTCACTCGAAGCCTGCTTCAAAGACAGTGCTCTTGAAAGCCACAGTGTTTAAGTGAGAACTGAAATGTTAAAGAGATTTAAAAAAAAGTCGAAAAAGGATTTTGTGTCAAAAAGGACAGCTCTAAAAAAAGAGAGCATAAAATGTATTCACAAGGAAACAGATTAGAAGAAACACAGATGAAAAGCGAAAGGACCCCACCCAAATGGGAAAATTAAGGGTGCTCTGTCTAGGAGGATAGAGAAAGAGAGGGCACGAGGAGGACAGCCAGGAGGAGAGGAAGGATTACGTGAAGAGGCAAAGCGTAGGACCTCCTACCTATCCTTTGCCTGGGCCTTGAGAAAACCCAGGCGACGCCCACAGGCCACCCTTTGTCCTTCCAGTGAGTGCCAGTGGGTTAGTGTTCCCCTATAATGTTAGTTTGCCTTCCCTCTGCCGAAGGATAGGGGCCTCTTAGCAACAGTTGCCAGAACACTGCACAACACATCACATCACCCAGCAGAAGTGATGGTCAACTACTGTTGGTTTGCAAACATGGGAGTTCCCCGGGTGAAATTCAAAACTGGCCCCCATATAGGGAAGGTAAGAAAAACCAAAAAAAGAGGCAGACCACTCCACATTGTTAAGTAGCAGATTTAATAAACAAGGGAACTTACATACAAGGCTTGTCTTAGGTGGCCGCAAGATGAGTAGATCTCCGCACCTGCCCACCAGAATCGTAAAAGTTTATATAGAAGCCTTAACAAGGTTCAGTCACGTACACAGTCCAGATGGGCTCAATAACACATTACTCTCTCAAGGCTATGTCCTTGAAACAGCTCCTGATGGGGAAATGGTGGGCAGAATCTACATTCCAAGGACAAGGAAGTGAGTGAGGAGTCTCTGATTGTCCAAGGGCCAGCACTCAGGTCAACTGGCAGTCACATCCTCTCAATGAACTCCTCTAATAACTATGATGCAAAATTTTGTTCAGGCTACAAAAGACCCTATATTTATAATGCCCTCCTCCATGGCCCAAGCAATTCTAAGCCTCTAAAACAGACATAGAAACTCTGACTTCTCAGAAAGAGCAGTATGAAAGAGAAAGCACCCAGCATATATACTTGGTCAGGAATCATCAGAACCAGTTTGAGATTCCTCCTTGCCCCAAACCAGGACAGGGTGAAACTGACCCACACCACATTTCCAAGTCTAGAAACCTGTAATTTCTGAAGATCTATAATTCTATCATGTTTTTAATGTAAGAGCAGTAAAAATATCTTTTTTGTTTCCCTTTCTTTCCATTTTAATTTCTGTGTAGTTAATAGACCATGCTATATTAGTTTCAGGTGTACAATATAGTGATTACTCAGTGCTCATCAAGATTAAGTGTGCTCTTAATCCCCATCACCTATTTCACCCTTCCCCCACCCCCACCTCCCCTCTGGTCACCATCTGTTCTCTGCAGTTAAGAGTCTGTTTCTTGATTTGTCTCTCTCTCTCTTTTTTTTCCCCTTTGATCATTTGTTTTGTCTCTTAAGTTCCACATATGAGAGAAATCATATGGTATTTGTCTTTCTCTGACTGGGTTCAGTGAAGAAAGAGAGGGGATTCTAAACAATAAAAAGGTCTCATAGGTTAGAAGAATTTATGTCAGAACTGGTGAGATTATCAGAGATCATCTCATTCACCAACTACCTCACTTTACAAATGATGAAACTGAAGCTTTGGAGAGGTCGACTTTCCTAGCCCAGTGGAAAAAGCAAGACAAACCCAAGGATCTACTCCTCCCTGCCACTTATGAACTGATGTTGAAAACTCTGCTTCACTTCTTTGCAACTTGCTTTATCCTCAACTATATAAACAGTTGAATTAGTCTTTGCTTATTATGTTAGTGCTAAATTTGCTACCTAAAGAAAAAACCTAGTACTAGGTTCTTTTGAGATTAATAGTGAGACTTTCCTTTTGCAAAACAGTATCTATCTGTTTTCCCTTCTGGGGTGACATTTCCTTTGGTTTCCCATAAGCAGCTTCCTTTTAACTCCAATTCCCATTTGCTTTTTATAATGGTTCCATATGAGGTCACTCCACTACCCCATCTGTCTCTAATTAATCTCTAGGCTGTTTTCCTGAAAATTATTTAGAATGACTTAGCAACTTTAATTTCTGATACTGGTATACTAGGATTCAACTGATATAGCTTAAATATAATCAACTTGCAGCATAACATAAATAGGTGTATGCCACTTTATAATTTATTAAGTGAGTTTACATGTATTATTTTTTTCTTCACAAATATATAAGCATACTTATTTTTATTTTAAGATTTATTTTGTTTAAGAGAGAGAGAAAGCACAAGCCAAAGGGGCAGAGAGTCTTAAGCAGACTCCACGCTGGGCATAGAGCTCAACAGATTGATGAGGGAGCAGAAGGCTAGCTAAGGACAAAGCACAAGCGGATACCCTGCAACCTCCCACCCCCCACTCCTGGGTGGGATCTGTGTGACATTCCTCCAGGAAGCTCCCCCCTGTCTTAATGTGAATGCCTTGATAGAGGGAAAAACAACCTTAACTTTACAATAGCCAGGCCTCTGCTATCCTGAGAATCTTCTTTAGCATATGAAAGTCCTTTTGGACACCTCCCTTTTCCTTACCTCCCCCAACTCCCAAGTATATAAGCAGGCATTCCTTATAGCCCCGGTTCCGCAGCTCTTTCCGCCCATGGGTCCTGTCACCGTGCTTGCATAAAACCACCATTTTGCACCAAAGATGTCTCAAGAATTCTTTCCTGGCTGTTGGCTCCAGACCTCATCCCACCAAACCTAACCAATATTCCAAAACTACATCAAGATGTTTAACTGACTGCACAACGCAGGTGCCCCATGGTTATTTACTTTTAAAATACAGCATCTAGAATGTACAATTACCTGTTGAATACTGTTTGGGAGGGTGGGGCCTGAAATCCAGGTGTCTCTGATTCAGAATCCCATGTTCTTTTGACTAAGTCATTCCTTCTTCAGAAAAATCGCTACGTTTGGCCCTTCTGTCTCTGGAGAATGAGAGTTCATAGAGGCTGAATAGATTCATGTGTAAGCTTCTGGCTTAGGGGAATGAGAGCCCAATCACAGTGCCAGGCCGTATAGTAGGCAGTCCTATCTAGGGGTCAACATCACCAATCTGTTATTAACAGAGACAGGGAGCCATCGGCATGGGGCTTAGGAACTCACTGAGGCCAGACAGGAAAGGCATGAACAGGTGTCACATGCAGGTACACCAGGGTTGGAGAGAAAATCTCAAGGCAGGCCTACCACCACGATAAAAGCTTGCAGAGGGGAGTTGAAGCAGGCTACTGCGGACCTACGGGTAGGCCTTAGAAAGACATGGCCTGACATGCCTGCAATCTCCTGATTGCTTCTTCAACTGGCTCAGAGTGGATCTGAATATAAAATGGACCTTGTGGGACGCCTGGGTGGCTCAGTCAGTCAAGCGTCCGACTCTTAATTTCAGCTCAGGTCATGATCTCCGGGTCCTGGGATCCAGCCCCACATGGGGCTCTGCACTCAAGCAGGGGGTCTGCCTGAGGGTTTCCTCTCTTCCTCTACCCGTATGCCCCCACACTCTCTAAAATGAATAAATAAATCTTTGAAAAAATAAAATAACATAATACAACATAAAATAAAATAAAATAAAATGGACTTTGCTCTGTAAGATAGGAAATGACATTGAGAACATGAAGAAACTGTATTTTCTGGCCTAATCCGTTACTTCAGAGAGATTTAGGAGGAATGCCTGTGTTGGGGGAGGCAGAGTGGGGTGCTGAGTGGGAGGGCTCATGCACAGCCCACATCCTGCCTGACATCTGGTAAGTCTGCGAATGTACCCATTGTGTGACCATCTCACACAGGACAGAATCTGGAGGACCAATTCAGAAAGAATAAGAGGGCACTTTTGTGGCCTATAATCCCGCCACAGCTCTCTGTTCCTTCCTGAAATCTAACTTTGTATGTTCTAGTACTCAAAGGAAACACAGAGAGTGAAAAACTACCTTCATTTAGGCACATTCTCATTAAATGGTGTCTACCACCATTAACGTGGGATGGGGTTTTTTCCATTGGAGCAGCCCTGAAAAAGAAACCATGCATTTTCTCAGGCTGTACAACTGCTCACAATTCTCATTTTGGACCTTATGTTTTCCTCAGGCCATAACATCAAAGTGGAGTTATTAGACACCCTCAATGCATCATGCATATAAACAAATCAAAAAGAGAAAATATTTTCTTTTCCCTCAAGGAGATTTAAAATCTGTAGTTAAGATTTAAGATACAGTTCTTCCCAGTCTTTGAATTAGTGACTGGGCTCCCCCAACTGGAGCTTCACAGTATTTCAAGGCCTCCTCGCTGGTTGTCATGATTTAAATCAATGTGTATAAATAAAGTGCTTGATTGTTCTTCATAATCTTCATAAACAAAAGGACCTCATTAGGGGATTTCAAGGCTCTTTATTTTTCCATTCTTCTTCTTTTCTTTGATTTACTGTATGATTGATCCATTTACCCTTTAATAAGTATTTTCTGAGCACCGCTATGTACTAGGTCCTATGTGAAACTGGGTAAGAGCACAAATGGAAAACTGTAATTTTGAACATGTAATTATGAACAAGACTTTGAGAAATTAAAGGGAGTCCCAAGGAAGGACTCTGGGGACTATACCTTGAGAACAATAGTTGAACTAATTATAAATGTAATTACAAACTAATTACCACATTTAAACAAATTACAAATGCTTAGTCTGAACGAGAAAAGGCTAAGAGGTTATAACTGTCTTTAGATATCAGAGGGTGCCTGAGGCAGAAGAGGGCTCAGACTTATTTTGCATTGTTCTATAGCCCGGTTTCTCAGCCTTGGCTCTATTGATACCTCTTGCAGGATAATTTCTAGTTGTTGAGGGTTGTCCTGTGCATTATAGGACTTTTAGCAGCATCCCTGGCCTCTACCCATTAGCTACCAGTGGCACCCAGTTGAGAAATTAAAAAATGTCTTCAGACATTGCCAAGTGTTTGCAGGGGGCCAATATCAACCCTACTGAAAACCATGATTCTGGAATCTCGAGTGGTGGTTTTTCCAAAGGGAGTTCCAAATGGGTATCAAATTAGCAGGATTCTACATATGCTCTTACCAAAATGGCTCCATTAGTCTATATTTTCATAGTGGAAGGGAAATGCTATCGAGATCTTGTACTCAGGTCAATTTAAGAAAAAAAAAAAAAAAGTCCAAAAACCAACACTTGAATACAAGTGGAATAGCGAGGCTCGTGATAGAACAAGCTCCCTTCCCTGGAGGAGTTTGACAGAAGCTTGGAAATATCAGTAGGAGAATCTGTAAAAAGATTCTATTCAACAAGTAGGTGTTGAGAGGTGTCATTTCTAAGGTCTCCATAATTAGGATTCCTTGTCAGGATGATATATGGTTTTATAACCCAGACACAGAAATCATGGCCACACTGAATATCATGCACTCATTACCTACAAATTTGATCAGCTGTTTCCTTTAAGAATTTGAAGACATTTAAATTGTACCATTTATTTTTTGTACTGTTCATCTAAAATGTTTAATCGTTTTCAGAATCTATGATTAAAACCCACTTGCCTTCTCTTCCTGTTATGCAAAATAGTGAAGACTATGCTACACTTTTTTTTTCTGCCTCAGAATATATACTGGAACTGTAGAAAAAAAAAAAACTGTGCTCACTGACCGCTGTATAGTGATTGTTTTGGGTCATCAGTGTGCGCGTTGTCTTGGTTAGAAGGTATTTTAATATCTTATTGTGCTACTAATTGCAGTATTATTTTAGAACATTAAATATGTTCTTAGACCTTCCAATGGAGAAAAATCTTTGTCTGTTTGGCAACACCCCTGCCTTTTATGCAGAGAATTAATCTGTCCTTTTGGAAACCACCCTAATCCAAAAGCTATTTCCAAAAGGTAAGAAGTTTCTCAACATTTCCCAGCATTTCTCCAGCTCAGAGAAGTCAGACGGAAACAAAAGTGTAGGCATGCCTCTAGGGCACGTGCTACTTTGAATCATGAGCATAGTTAGGAGGCTTTTCAGAATGGTCTAAAAATGAGCCATTTTAAACTGGTAATTAGAAGATTATCTGCATACCAGTATTTTTTTTAAATTAATTTTAAGCCCCAGAGGGCTTTTGAATGGTTGAGTAGCCCCATTACTGAGTTTTTTAATGCTTCAGTTATTCGATAATATTTTAAATTAAAAAGACAGTGGAGAGCTCCACTGATCAAAGCTTTATTAGTTCCCTAGATTGTTTCTAAGCCTCAAAGGTTACTCATTTAGGTTGGCTTTCCTCAAGTCCAAAATGGCTATTCCTAAAAAAATTTACAAATTTTTAAAAAGGCCGTTCCTTGGAAATTAGAGATGAAGTCTAAATGATGCCTTTGAAGTCCGTCTGCTTAGTCCCATCCCTAAACCACAATGTCCCTGTGGAAGCCACTACCAAAAGTGTCAATCCCATTGGTGTATTTAATAAGGCCTCACTTATTTCCAAGATACTTCATACACTGGGAATACTCAAATTAAACTCAATGCCTTGCAAAATAGGTTCTGAATATAAAAAGCACTGGAGAGAAATGAAAGTCATGGCACCTTGGTTTTCCCTCCTCTTCCTATAAGTGAGTTGTGTGATTCTGAACAAACCATGCCCTCCTCCTAGGACTCAGCCTCTCCACCTTAATATTATCCGATAGTCCTTACTTTTATTTATTTGTCTGTTTGTTTGTTTGTTTTTAAAGGAGATAGAAGCTTATTGAATACACTGCAAGGGAGTGGAGAGCAGGACGGCAAAGCAGAGACTGTCTCAGATAGTCCTTACTTTTATTTTTTTTATATATTTTAAGTAGGCTCCACACCCAGCCTGGGGCCCAACGTGGGGCTTGAACTCACAACCCTGAGATCAAGGCCTGATCCAAGATCATGAGTCAGATGCTTAACCAATGGAGCCCCCTCAGATAGTCCTTACTTTTAAATGAAGTTATAGGATTCCATATACTATAAGCACACTAAGAGACAGAACAAACTGCACTTTTTAGAACTAAGTACCACAATTATATCTCCATTCGAAGAAATCTGCTGTGGTTAACTCTTTCACCGAACTCACATGTTCTTCCATTGACTCAAGATATGGAAGAAACATTTGGAACTCTAAAAAAGAGTCAAGAAGAAACAATGGAAACTCTGTCTGAAATTAGTTCATTGTTATTTGGCTTAGGTTGTGGGAGGACAGTTTTAGATAAAGGAGGCTGTACTTTCACAGATGCTTCCCACCCTGGCTGGGCGACAGAGCTGGGCTTTCTTCAGGGATTCAGACCACTCGTCCAAGGCCAAGCAAAACACTCTCCCCTTACTCCCAAAGACTTCCTGTCTGAGAGTGGTGGGCCGTACAAATCAATTTATATCTCTGCCCACTGTTAAAGTAAAAACAAATTTTCTAACAAAGGGCAACCTGTGAATTTGTCATAATTTAGAATTCCAGATACAGGTATAAAGAAGAGGAATTCACACACACACACACACACACACACACACACACACCCTCTTCTCCAAACCTGCTTTTGCATCCTTATAAATATGTTGCTGAATGCCTAAGGTAAAAATAAGCTCATTCTCTGATAAAAGCAGATAGAAGTCTGAATAAAATGAAGTAACAGCAAGTTCATCAAAATTGATGTAGCCGCTATAAAACTGTTCCAGCTCCACAGAAAGCTCACTAGGTTTTGTGTCTTTTCTCTAAACTCAGCTATGCTTCTTTATAGGCATAGGGGGAAAAACTTCTGAGTTAGCAAAATTTGATTAAAAAAAAAAAAAGGCTTGAGTAGGAAAGATGCTTGGAAGTGTTCTGACTCACCCTGTGAGAGAGCCACTCATTCCTCAGCCACATTCCTCCCCCCAAACCCAAAGCTTAAGGTCCACTTCAAAGCTTGACAGGGCATGACATGATAATTAATACCGAGTATGTACTGTGCATATATGTCTAAGCACTTTTCATGTATTAACTCATTTAATCTTAACAACTGTGATGGTTAATTTTATGTGTCAGCTTGACTGGTCTAAGGGATGCCCCAAAAGCTGGTAAAACATTACTTCTGGGAGTGTCTGTGAGGGTGTCCCTAGAAGAGATTAGCATTTGATTCAGTAGACCAAGTAAAGAAGATTGTCCTCACCAATGTGGGCATCATCCAATCTTGATAGAACAGAAACATGGAGAAAGAGCAAATTCTCCTCTTTGCTTGAGCTGAGACATCAATCTCCTGTCCTTGGAAAATGCCAGTCCTGGTCTTGGGTTTTTGGACTCAGACCAGAACTTACACCATCAGCTCCTCAATTCTCAGACCTTTAGATTCAGACTGAATCACACCACCAGCTTTCCTGGTTTTCCAGCATTTGGAAGGCAGATCACAGATCATGGGAGTTGTTGGCCTCCAAAAGCATGTGAGGAATTCTAGTAATAAATCTCCTATCTATCTATATACCCTATTGGTTCTATTTCTCTGTAGAACTCAGACTAATACAACAACCTTATGAAGTAAAATCAATTTATAAATGAAAAAATACAAGTACATATAGGTTCAATAATGTGCCTTTGGCCACACAGTAAATTTCACAAAAAGAAGGATTCAAGTTCAGACAGCCTTACTCCATATTTCTTCAGTCTTTAACAGTGACAATAATAAAACAACAATAACAATTAATACTGCAATTAACCATTATTGTGTGTCTATTACATGGCGATGCCCTATGCTATATCGTTTTTCAATCTTCACTTTCTCCTTATAAAATAAGAGTTAGTATTCCCATCTTACAGATTCTGAGAGGTTAACTAAATAGCCTGAGGTCACACCAGTTATATATAAAAGAGCATGAGTCTAAGCCTCTGCCTTTTAAAGCATTGTCTACCCTGTTTTAGGAGGATCTGAGAAATGCTATGTTCTATAGTTTTAAGAAAATCGAGGGATAGTGGATACAGTCCCAGGTGGCTACGAGCTAATCGACCGATAGGATATGCAGAGACTCAGCATAAAATAATACCAAAGGGAAAAAGTTGAGATATAAATTCAGCAACTTTATAGTTAAGAAAAATTCTGGTACTGCTCCTAAACATACGTAGAACCCTTTTCCAGCCATGCCTCACTCCACACTCCAGGGAGGACCTGACCATCCAAAGCCCCTGTCCTCTCTCTAGACCATTTTGGTTATCTAGGAATCCAGAATTCCCAACCCAAATGATCTTCAGCCCAGGAGGGGTATAAATGGAGCAAACTGGCGTGTCTGCCTTTGTATGGAAAGAACCTAGAGATACAAACAGAAATATGGCAAGCTATGGACTAGGGGCTGGGGGCCCTACACCATTAGGTTTCACCACAGAACTATGGTAAATTCAAGAATTTTACATTTGTACCTGGCTTTCTAGGATAATATGAAGTTATATTGGTCAAGAGAAGAGGATGGAACATATTTTACATAAATATTTCTAAGTTTGGGGCACCTGGGTGGCTCAGATGGTTAAGCGTCTGCCTTCGGCTCAGGTCAGGATCCCAGGGTCCTGGGATCGAGCCCCGCATCGGGCTCCTTGCTCAGCAGGAAGCCTGCTTCTCCCTCTCCCACTCCCCCTGCTTGTGTTCCCTCTCTCGCTGTCTCTCTCTCTGTCAAATAAATAAATAAAATCTTTAAAAAAATATATCTGTAAGTTTGATTCATAACTTTGAAAGACCTATGTCCTTTAGGTCACCATTCTCACACTTGCCCTGAGTCCAGAATTGCCAAGGGCAGGCTCGAACAAGTTCATTTCTTACCTTTTCCCCTCCGACAGAGGCAAATATGCTGCTATGAGCTCACTGTAGTATTTAATTAATAGTGGTTAATAAACTTACTCTGTGGCTCCTCTGAGGAAACCTGCCAGAGAGTCTCACTCAATCTCAGGTAAAGGCAGCTTCCTGTATGTCCCTCCTCAGTCCCCACTGGGGACAAGGAAAACAACCATCACCTGGTGGTGTGTAGGAATTGCCATACGTTAGTGTTTACTTCATTGGCAACAGCTGTTTCATTGACTCATTTCAATGTTCATTAGCTTGACATGTAAGATTATGGTGTGCTGTCTACGTGATGCCAGAACCACCGGATGATTTCATCGAACTCAGTCCAACACGCAGACAATTTATTTTGAAAGAAAAATTAGGCCAATTGTGTTCGCTTGCTTGTTATTTTTATTGGTTGTTTTTTTTTTTTTTTAACTATCAATTCTATTAAATCAGCAGGGGAATCAGTCATGCTCACTCTCATTCTTCCCATGGAAGCCAATACAATTCATGCAGCAATTTAAAAAAAAAAATCCAGGTGTAAAGTCAAGCTATTAGTCGGTCAGTGTTGGTTCCAGTACTTATCTTCATCAGGCGCCTAAGCTGATATTCCATACTGATGAGACATCTGCATGGGAAGGCTACATAGCATGGGTCAGAATGCCAAAGCCAACAGAGACACGAAATGCACCAGAGAGACACGTGCTCTTAGGAGTCCTGACGGAGGTAGCTGCGCTACATTTACCAAGTGTTGGGGACTGCAGTCGCCTCTCATTCTGACATGTGTAAGTTCACAAAATCCAAAATGTCTCCGTATCACATTCCTATGAGCTTCCAGTCTTTTTCCACTGGTTGAGCACAGGAAAAGGTTAAATAAAGGTGATTTTATAACCATCTGTGCCATCATTTGATGTCCGGGGATGACCTGCCTCAACCCACTTCCTGCTTGGAGGGAAGGGGCAGGATGTCCTGTAGCAGGAGACACATAAACAGACTTTGAGATCCAGTTGCTTGGATACTGTGTGAGAGTCCCATCACTGATAACCACACCGTGGCATGTTAATAAATTGAGCATCTAACTGAAAGCCATGTGAGAATAAACCTGATTCATTTTCTGTGGGTGGCTGCCAAAAGCAATATAGAATGATGGGGAATCTAATATTAAAGAGGTAGCCTCCACAGCCTTGGAAAAAGTGCCCGCTGATTTTGGGAAAGGCACCTTAGAGGAGTGATGCCCCTCCATATAAAGACAGAGACAGAGACTCCTCTGGCCATAGGGAGCAAGTTATTTTCCCATCTCACCTGCAAGACAGTTGGGTCATAGTACAAATTTGGAAGGCCGGCCGCAAGGAGTGAATTTTACTGATCATTTCCCTTTCCTAAGCAGCATCGTCTCCCAGGATGGCTTTGTTAGAATGCAGTAGATCACAGCTTGTGGTAGGTAAGTCCGCGGCCCAAGCTAAACGATTTCATTAGGCACATGCTGACTTAGCCCAGATTGTTCCCTTCGGGTCCTGGATCCTACATGGAATTGAATCATCCTCCATCATAATTACCGGAAGCATCAGAAGCAGCTGCTGCCTCCTCCCCAGTGCTCGTGCCAGACAGCAGACAGCCTGAGGGTCCCATCATGACAATGATCCGCTTCATTTCGGCGTGCATGCCTGTGCATTCCACTGCCTGGGCCAGGAGCCATTACCTGCCCACTCGCTGTGCAACATGGTGTGGAAAGTTCTCTCCACAACAAGGGAGCAGAGCGAAGACAGGGATAGTGCTCCCACTAAACACAATAGGCTTACAAACACTAACCTTCACTGAGACTATGGAATACTACTCGTAATATTAGTCACTAGTTATTTATCCCCACTATGTGCTAAGGGCCACACTAAGTGTTCTGCATACATTATTTCACTTCATCCTCCAAAAATGTCCCTGAGATTAGAAAGTTATATGGTCATCCACCAGAACAGAAGGGAAAGTAAAACGGACTCTCTTCTTTGCACAGAGTTTATGAAAATAAAAAGGAGAGAGAAGACATGGAGCCACTCATCCAGAAGTTCTAGATGGAGGGAAGAGAATTACAGGCCATCTATAAACACTTATGATCATCTGCTATGTGGGAGGTCCTGCAGTGGATGCTGGGGACACAATAGAAGACAGTGACATGAGCTTCACACTAGAGGGATTTAAGGATGACTTTTCAACAGTGTTTTGAGGATGAGGAGGGACAGTTTGGTACAGGGGGGTGAGGAGGATGAAGGGTCTAGCTAGGCATTGCAGCATCCCCATGGGAGGATTTTATCTAGAGACAAGGCACTTGAGAGTATCTGTCCTTATATAAATCTGGGGGAAATACTAAACTGGAAAGCTCTTTTATTATACTCTCTGTATATAATGCAGGAAGGAGTATAGAAAAACCGGAAGGGACTGGAGTCTCAGAGTCTTGGAGGTTAAATCAGCTCTACATCCCCTAATGTAACTTCATCCATGACTCCCACTGGAGGGTGTTGGCCAGGAGTAAACAATAACAAACGAATTTAGTTCTTAATGACAGACAGCATGAGATTATTACCCCAATTTTAATGATAAGGAACTAACCTGCCCAAGGCTATATAGCTAAAAATAACAAGCTGAGAAAACCCAGGTCTCTATGTCTCCAGAACCCATCTTCATAATCACTATACTTATTGTCTCCCAGGCACAGAGGATTCTAGGCAAGTGAAAGATTACATGGAAAAGGTGGGACAGGAATCTTACATAAAAAATCTCTCTCCTCAGTCTCTGTCTCTCCATGGAATCGACATGCTGGGGGCATTTTCCTTGCAACCACTGTTCCTGTCTACATTGCCACCAAGTTGCCCTCTGGTAATACAAATCTTGCTGGAATGCTACCTTACTCTGCACTACTTAGTTTCTCCCTGCTGAATGTTCTCTCTTTTTCTTTACAAGGAATGCTTATCACTAATGCAGAAATTCAATTACTGATTGGATTTATTTATTCATTAGCTGATGCAGAGCCCACACCATCCAGTGCTACACTAGTAATGAAATCACCATATCTGACAGAGAGACAGTTTACATGTTCAGACGAGACAGAAACTAAGCTGTCTCAAGCCCAACAATCTTGTATTACTGCTGCCAGCATGCTGTGCTAATCCTGTGCCCTGTTCTTTATGCATATGTGGTGCTCAAAGATAACACATACTGGGACTACATCAGCAGAGGCGGATAACACATACTGAGACTACATCAGCAGAGGCGGATAACACATACTGGGACTACATCAGCAGAGGCTGGAGCAGAAAATGCCCTCCCCGGGCTGCCTTGCTCATTTGGCAAATGAAACAGAAATGGCCTCTCTTGACTAAGAGAATCCTCAGGGGAAGGTGAGCCCCTGCCCAAAGGACTTGTATGATGTAGGTTGCTTTACTTCCAAATAACAGGTTGACACAATCATAATATCATAAGTTAGGCCAAAAATAAGACACAAATTCTGATTTTTTTTTTTTTTTTTTTGTCCAAGTCGCCTTCACATTTATACAAGGTCTTGTATACTTGACTCTCTTTGCGGTTCTTGCCGGCACCTATGGTGCATTCCTGCCTGAATTCCTGGTACAGACAGACTCTGGGAAATGCCAAGTCATCAACAAGAGTTTGCAATGACTCAGGTGTCAGACGCAGCGGCCAGGGGCCAGCCAGAGGTGGCACCCAGAGTCATTTATGTGTGAGAAACTGAGGGGGGGCGTGGAAACCTAAACATTTGAGAGTCACATATGCCTGGATTCAAATATCTGCTCTGCATCTAACTTACTGTGAGACTTTGAGCAAGTCACTTAATTTTTTTTCCTTTTATAAACTGGTGATAAAATCCACCCCAGATGAGTGTATGAGGATTAGAGATGGACACGGTGGGCCCTCCATCATTCGTTGGGATGATGATGATTCCACAAGGAACAATCAAGAGCCACTACAGAAAGGAGACATAAATCTGAAGTCTAGATGAACCAGAAATGTGAATGGAAGACCATAAATCAATGAGCAAAAAAGTAATAAACCAACAACGATTCACAGAAAGAAAAGGAAGGGCAGTTCATTTTATTCGCCATTCATGCGGTGGCTTATTTTGAAGGAGCCCAGCTGCCTCCTGGAACCACTGGTGTTCCACGGTATCAGTGAATTCTGACCACCCTGACCCCTGAATGCTTCCCCATGGCCCCGGGAGCAGCAGGATAGTCTTTCTCCTCTTGAAAGCAGAAGCCCTTTATTATGCTGAAATTAGGAAGAGCAAAGAGGCACAATAAAGATGTCTCTACTCATCTTGAGTTTTCCTGCTAAGTTTTGAAGCAGGAAACTTTGAGCCACAGTTTTAAATGATGCCTGCTCTGATTGGATTTGATATCTTCCAAAATCCTTTCTGGGTCAAAATATATCATTCTATGCTCCTCTAGTATAACACTCAGTTATATCTAATTCAAAGGCTTTTTTTTCCTTCTTCCTATTTATATCTATACAAGACTTGATTGTGGTATATCTCATGTTACATGTGTTACGTGGCAATCTTTATTTGTACCTCTGTCCATCCACAAGACTATAAATTCCTTGAGGGCAGAGATAGGATTTTATGTGCCTAGGCTGCTTCCTAGGATAAACTAGTTGTGCAATAATGTGATTATTATTACATGAGTAGACACTATGAGACAACACACAGCAACATTCTGAATCAAATAATTTGTGTCCTAGTTTCCTTTTCAACCCAAGTATGTAGTCAAGCCAAAAGGCACTCTCCAGATTATATTAGTGTGAAAATATTACCATTTGACTATTACTATCAAGTTAAGCTCCAAGAACTAAAATTGTTCAAGAAGATGGGGCGCCTGGGTGGCTCAGTCGTTAAGCGTCTGCCTTCGGCTCAGGTCATGATCCCAGGGTCCTGGGATCGAGCCCCGCATCGGGCTCCCTGCTCGGCGGGAAGCCTGCTTCTCCCTCTCCCACTCCCCCTGCTTGTGTTCCCTCTCTCGCTGTGTCTCTCTCTGTCAAATAAATAAATAAAATCTTTAAAAAAAAATAAAAATAAAA